>NW_024351730.1:28501282-28709217 GCF_902729225.1 Pteropus medius | reverse complement strand
ATACTTGGAGCACTCTTCACCCCAGGCCTCATGTGTACCTGCTGGGCCAGTCTTCTAGGCACAGAGAAAAAGGCTCCCCTTGTGTCCCCCTCCTCCTTCCTTAGGGTGAGGAGAAAGACTGCTGAGAAACCCTGAGCAATGCCTGGCTGGGGAGAAGGTGAATACTTAAATATTTTGGAACCTGACAAGTGGGTTTGGAAATCAAATATGTTAGACTTCTCTCTCCATTATGCCGTACTGCCTCTCTACAGGTCTGTGATGGTGGTGATTGCTCTATTTTTCTGAGCTTTAGCCCTTTAATAACAGTCTTATAATGATAATATATTTTACAATGATAATATATTTTAGGTAATACCCTAATAAGAATACTACATATAAGATTAAGTAAATTGTATTTGACAAATTTAATTTTAAAAAGCCAACAGGAAAAACCATATCCCAATGCGATTAAATGCTGACTTAAGTCCTCAAAGCTGGAAATTGCTAGAAGGTTAATTTTGCCTTTATCACTGTTTTTGCTCCCTACTCCCAGTGGGCTTTGCAGCTGCTCTCAGAGCTTGCACCCCGGAGTCTCTGAAGCACCTGTGGGCTCCTGGGTGAAAGGAGGTGAACTTCAAAGTGAGTTTTTCCTAGTTACTCTTATTACTTATCTCTCAGTGGTCCCATAAAGATTAGTTAAGCCGATGAAATTTAAGTGAATGAATTTAGGGGTTTGTGGGGAAAGACGATTAATAGATTTAAAAATCATTTAGTGTCTCCTGGCCCTGAATCATTCTCTCTTTCTTTTATAAATAGTTCAACAGAGCAAAATCTCTATTAGTTTTTGTCAGGAAGCTGCTAGGTAATTTTTCAGTGCATTGGTAGTTTTAGAAGCTTGGTGTTGTAAAAAAGGATATCTCAAAAAGTGCCATTAAATTTTTAAAGCCCCATCTGAGTTTTGAAAATGAGAAAAGGGATGGGGAACATTTTATATACTTTTAGATCCACATTTTGCTTGTGGGACATGGGATGGAGTCTCCCTCAGAATTAGTTCAGGAAAGGTAGAAGACTCTGATTATGGTTGCTTCCTAAGGGTGTGAAGGAAGCGACTTCTGTTGTATGGACTTACTGGAAAAACAGCCAGAATTTTATTATAATAAAGCAAATATAAAATAAAAATTTAATGGTAATAGGAAATACAGTATTTTCCCTCTTGTCTACAGTTGTACCTACTATAGTACATAAATATTCTGTCTGAGGTTATGATGGTTAATTTTATGTGTCCACTTGGTTGGGCCATAGTACCAAGATATATGGTCATGCATGATTCTGGATGTCTCTGAGAGGGTGTTTTTGGATGAGATTAACATTTAAATTGATGGGCTTTGAATAAAGCAGATTGACCTCCATAGTGTGGGTGGGCCTCATCCAATCAGCTGAAGGCCTGGATAGAGCAAAAACTGACCTTTCTCAAGCAAGAGGGACTTCTGACAGCAGATGGCTTTTGGACTTAAACTACAACTTGCACTGGCTCTAATCTGGGTCTCTAGCTTGCGATGCTCCCGCAGATTTATAATCAGTCCCTCTCTCTCCCACTCCCCAGCCCCCACCTCTTTCCTCTTGCAGACATACCCATCCTATTGGTTCTGTTTCTCAGGAGAACCTAGACTAATACAGAGATTGGGATTCATTATTTAAAAAAAAGAGGGGGGAGGGAGAAAATGAGGAAAAAAAAGGCAGCTCCCTTTTAAGAGTAGCTCCCCTTAAGAATTTATTTAAATGGTATAGACTCTATTACTTCCTTTAAAACACTGCCTCTTGAATGTATAAGTATATAAATCATTTAAAAGGTACTTTATTTAAGCAAGCACTTAATGACTTGGAACAAAAGCTGCAATAAGAAGTAGATTATGTGGGACACATTTTAACAAGTATTAGATCGTGAACTCATAGAAGACAAGGTCATTTGCATCATATCGAGTTCAATCTCTGATCTATTGTATTGAAATTGCCGATATTTGAGTATGTCTGACCTATAAAAAAAGCAATTAGATATGGTTCAATCTAATAGAAGTACATTTTTATATGATAATGGCCAGAAAAGAGCATTTCTAGATTCTTTCCCATGTAAATAATCATAATCTCCTTGATTTAGAATCAATTTTTTTTTTTAACACCAGCAAGGTAAGCATAAGATGGAGATAATCAAATATTTTATGTGAAGAATACACAAACTTAGGTGGGATGGTTGATTCTTTTAAGTATTTTATCAAATCTTGAAATTTCAGCTCCTTTTCTGAGCACATTGCAACACCTCCGAAGTCATGGGTATGATCTATTTTCCTCTTTAATGTAGCTTCTCTCCTAAGAAGTGGGCTGGCTGTGTGCCAGGTGTTCATATTGATGCTTTTGAAGTGCTGGTTGCTGTTTGGTGCATCTCCTAGGCAGTATTGATAAATCTGCACAAGAATCACTTATGACATCCTAGTGATCCCTAGTAGGGCAAGAACCATTACAGTGCCTTTATATTTGGGCTGTACTCGAGAGTTTACAAAGCTCATTCTCCTTTCATCTTCACACAAACCTCATAGAATTCATTGTCTACCCCATATTTATAATGGAGAAGATGCAGCCCGGACAGCTGAACTCACCTGCTGAGGTTACACAGGTTAATGTATGGAGCTGGAACTGTAAATCACTCCGGGCACTGTTGCTTTTCCACCTAGAGATTGACATTCCAGCTTTCCTGCAACTTGCTTTTCTCCTTCCAATTTGGTTCTACCCATTTTGTGGATTAGTTTGCCACCTGACCACGAGTTGATTATGTAGTGGATTGTGTGAACATTTTCAAGGTTGTGTTTCCAAGGAAAGTCTCAGCAGTTCCCTGCTACATTCTGGCAAATGGCCTCAGCAGTCTCTGGGCTTGTTCTTGTTCCAAAATGCAGTGCTGACTTTGCAGACTTCCCATACAGCATGTGCACTTTGAAAGCATAGCCATCTGCAGGCAATGGATCTGGAAATGTGGTGTTGAAGCAGCCAGCTGTTTGCAGTGCAACCTGACCTGCCTAGTGCATTCAAGGAAAGGATAACATTAGGATACTCGGGTAGCAGTTGTTTCATAAGCTGAATTTAGAAGCTGTGGAGAATGCAGGAAGAAGAATTTGTGAGGGCCTTAGAAGGCCCTGCCTCAAGTGCTGGAGAACAACAGGAAATAGGTGGGAAATGTGATCATAGACCAGCCTGGCCATTAACGACTATGAAAGGGAGAGTCCTTGACCCATGAAGGTGCAGAGCAATGGTTAGAATCAGCAAGAGCTGTGCCCACCTCTGCTTTGTGTCTACCAGGGACTGTGCATAGAACCTAGACACAAAGATTAGAAGGAAAAAAACAGTCAAAATCAACAGAATGTTCTCTGTGGTCACAGAATAACAGTGACTCTCTAGTTAAGAAAAAACTGATCTACCTTTTTCTTTCAATTTGTTTTAGCACCCTTGGTGGTATCTTTTATTCTTTGAATTAAAAAAAAAAAAAGTGTGGTTCTCTTTTGCTATTGGTTTATGTAAATCTGTCTTCACTACTGCAAAAAGTCACAGAGTTTGTGAATATACCTTTAAATTTAGTTCACAATATCCCTAATAATAGATTTTCTTTCTTGTAAATTTGTTTTTCAGGCTTTTGTCAAGACATTTATAGTTGCTTCATTCTTTCTGGCTCAATGCCACAGGTCAATTCCGGCACAAAACAGACATTAACAGACTAGAATACAAGATCAATGTCTTATCTTACTAATTACCACCCATTCCCACTGACATAATGGTCAGGTCTTAAAGAAAAAAACAAACAATTTACCTGAAAAGCAGAGACAAGATATGTGTGGTTTCACCTGTCTGGGTGTGCTCTGTCAGAGGAGTTTTCAGTGCTGACTTTCTGGTTGATACAACTTAAACAACAACTGCAGTAACAAGGTCACCTCTGGTCTTGAGTCTCACAGCTAGTAAATTGAGTCTTGGTTTCTCCATCTGGAAAAAATGGGATAATCATAGCTACTTCATAATGTTTGAAGTTCAAATGAGATAATGAATGAGAAATGGTTTATAAGCTGTAAAGTTCCATAAGAGGTTTAGCTATGATGATGATGATGGATATAGTTTTTGGAAGTTAGAGAGTTTCTATGCTGTCAATTTTAAGTTGCCCTTTCCTCTTTTTGTTTCTTGAACATGAAAGAACTTGTTTATAGGTATTGCAATAAGAATACACACACACACACACACACACACACACGCACAATTCCTTGTAGATTCCTTTCTAAGAATTGTCAGGAGGTTAGTTTTAAAAATTGCAACTACATAGTTTTGAGAGGGTTGGCAAACTATGGCCCATGGACAAAATCTGGTCAGCTACCTGGTTTTGTAAATAACGTTTTATTGTAACACAGCCCACCCATTTCTTTACAAATTGGCTATGGCTTCTTTTGAGCTACAGTAGAGTTGGTTACTTGCAATGGACTCTATGGCCTGAGAGGCCTAGGAGATTCACTCTTTGGCCCTTTACAGAAAATGTATGTTGACTCCTGAATTTGGTCAGAGGATTTGGCAAAATAAAAGAAAGTCTAACTTCTTAATATGAACATAGGCTTTAATATTCTCAGTGGTTCAGTAAAATGGATATTGTGATACACTGTGGTAAGAATGTAAAATATAATCGATGTAGCCTTTCAAAAGTTCAGTTTGGTAATATATATCAAGAGTTTGAAAAATTCTCATCCAATTTTAGTCACTGAATACAATTACAATGAATATTAACAGTGTTTACTTCTGAGATATGTTACTTCAAATGCTTTTATAAACAAACGAAAGCTTTCCTAACTTTTAAAATTTCATGCTGTCATTTTAGAATCCTCATAAGAATCAGATAAAAACACAAACATACCAAACCTACCAAGATGTTGTAGGGAAAATATACCCCTAGTTCAATGCCATTGTAGTGGTTATTGTTTAAGGAAGGAGCTGTAAGTGAAGACTTTTAGTGGACAGGCACTCTGTATTTTACTTTGCAAATTTGAAGGTTTTTTTTAGGTTTCCTTTAGGTTGAACAGATCCTGGGCCCTAACTCCCTCTATGTATCTTCTGATCAAATGTTTTCTTTTTTAACACACACACACACACACACACACACACACACACACACACACACACACACACACACACGATTTAGTATTGGTAACAAAAATATTATCTGTGTTTTCAACTTCTCTTTTTTTGTAAGAAATTAATTTCATGTGAAATGTCCTTATGTTTAACCAATGATCGATCGATCGATCGATCTCTCTCGCTCTCTTTCTGTAGTTCCTTTTAGAAAGGAATTACAATGGCCGAATGCATTATTTTAAAAATTCAGTAAAAAAAAAAAAAAAAAGTGTTTCTGGTAGAACAACTAAGGTTGCAATAGCAAAACTTTGCCCTCAAAAAGAAAAAAAGGAACAGAAATGGAATACAAATTTAGAGCCCTTGCTATGGTTTAAAAATGACTTTATGCTGGAATCTATTTGCATTTATTATTCTTTTGTAGTCAGTGGTGGTTCCCTTCATTGGTATCTTACATTCTTCCTCCAGGGATAAATGCATCAGAGAAGGTGGTAACCCATGGCAACCATCATTATGTGAGAAGGGAAAACTAACTTGGAAATGTGCTTAATATTTTCTTGGTGAGGAAACCTTGTGGAAATGATTTTCCTTTTCCCTATTTTCATAATTGACAAGAAATACACTGTGGAATGTCTTATGAATGCACCATAAGATATGCTACTCATGGATGGAACCTAGTTAACAAGTTTTGAAGTTCAGTTTCAAGGCTGTATAAGAAGGGATTTCTAAAGTGCATATGCAAAAGCTAAATGAGTGCTTATTCATAGCATGTATATTCTTAGACTTAAAGGTGTAATTTTGGTTATTACAGAGTGACTTTTCCTTTAAGAAAGAGCCAAGAACGTGGCTCATGAAAAAATAGAGACTGTGTATTCTGTGTAGATATTGATTGAGATAAGCATGCGTGCACAAATATGACTTATAGATAACATGCCCCTGAGTAGAGTTGGAGAGCTGCTTTCTTGGAAGTGATAGATACCTTGATGAAAAATTCTAAGAAAGACCTGTCCTCTTGCACTTACATGTACGAACACACCACACTCTGTTATTTTATTTTATTTTTTTGTATAGAAAAAGAATGAGAATTGTTTCTATTTTTACTGTTAATATTTTTCTGACAAACTGATTATTAAATCCAAGATTATAACCAAAAGCATGAAATAGGATGTAAGGGAAAGAAAGGACTTATTGTAGTTCACTCTCTAGAACAAAACTTAGTGAGCAATTCTCAAGTAAAAGGAAACTTAAAACTATAAATATAAGAAAGTAATGGAGATTCTTTGCATTTGCAGAATGTATCACCTTCACTCCAAGGACCTTGTTAATTGCACTTTGCTCTGTGTATTAAGTAGCAGAGCAGTTTTACCACAGGGGGATAATATTATTATAATATCTTTAAGGTTGTATTTGTGATATGTATATGTGTTGTGATTGTGTGTGTGTGTGTGTGTGCGTATTTGTGATATATAATACCTACATACACACATATGCTGCACTATTATTTGCTATTGCAGAAAACCCTTGAAACAAACAACTTAAATGTGTATCAATTGGGAATAGGCTAAATAAATCATGAAGTGGCCTTTAAAAGTGAAGAAAATCTCTCTGTGCTACTACAAATGTTCTTCAAGATATAAAATTAAGTAAAAAGAAAAAATTCTAAATAGTGTGAACAATCTCATTTAAATAAAATGATATACATACAGATACAATATGCTAGTCAATTACAACTTTTATTTTGGAATAATGCATAAAAACTATTAATAGAGTTGGAGAGAAGGAATGGGATTTGGAGAAGAGAGAATTTAACATCTCATGTCTTTCTAAACTATATGAAATTTTTCCTGCGTGTGTAATAATTTTATCATTTAAAAGTGTAGAAGTTTTGTTCTGTATGCTTTTCATCATTTGAAAATATGTTATTAAAAATAACAATATTTATTGTTATTTTTATATTGGCATTTGATAGCCTATTTAACTACATAGAATGTTAAGAGAATTAAAAAATTATTTATAGCATTTTATTTTTTTATTAGTTTCAAGTATACAGTACATTGGTTAGACATTTATATAATTTATGAAATGATCCCCCCGATTACTCTGTCTTCTCTCTGGCTCTACCCATAGCCATTACATTACTGTTGACTGCATTCCCTATGCCGTGCTCCTCAATTCTTGTCCTTTTTGTTTCACAGTTAATAATGAAGTCAAGTGGAACCTAGTGTCATCCGCAGCCCTCTAGCCTTTCCTACTACCCACACTGCCTCCTGCAGAGAGGAACTTGGCCTAGGATGCCCTCTGTGTTTATGTCTGACACATGTATTTGACTACCATAGTTGCAGTTATAATTTCACTTCCCGACAAAGCACGAAGTTGGACAGACCTAATAGCCAGTAGTTCTTTAACTGAAGACATCAGAGCTTATAGTTCAGGGTTTAAATCTTTTAGTGGCTACGAAGTCCATAATCAAGAGAGCCCAGATTTCTAAGCTGTGACCCGCTCTTACATAGAAGAAACCAGAGAAGGGATAATGAGATTAATGTAACAACCAGTGGAGACCATATATCTGTATTATCACTTGCAGTATCTGATTTCTAAATTTTATACACATAGTATATCTCCAGTAAGTATATGAGTACAGCTTTCATCAGTATATAAACACTTATATGAAGTCATGTTGTGAGACAAATTGGGCAATACCACTAATACTTCCAATTTAGGGGCTTGTGATTCAGATTACTTTCGAGTTAGCCTTCTTTTAGAATCAATATTGTAAGAGAAAGTTACCCCAAGTCCATGCATGTTAAATAAATGGAGGGAATTATCGAGTCCTCTATCGAGAAAGTCCAATGACAGACTGGAGACATAGATAGAAGGCTAAATCAGGGGACTCAAATAGTGTTATCTGTATCTTATTTCTGTTCTGCTTTGCATGTTAATTCTTTCCTACTGCATACATGATTTTTTCCTAAAAAATCCTTCCTGGAAACCCTCAGCTCATAGGGTTTTACTTCCCTGACTGATAGGATAAGAACAGTCTTTTTCCTAACATCCATTATTAAAGTAGTCTGAGGAGGACTCCTGTTGGCCTCTTGGGGGTCATGTGCCAGTTTCATTGCCAGTCGTTGGTTCCAGAGGCATGTAGTGCTGTGATTGGCCCTTCTTGGTCCATCTCCTCACTTCTATAGCTGGAACTGGTGATTGAGGGGCATCATGATCAGAAGCCCCAGTAATGTCCTCCCAAGGAAACCAGAATGAGCATGATGGACAGCAATTTGGAAATGAAAAAATTATATCTTTTGTAGTTCACTGTAGGTGGTATCAAAAGCCGTTATTTTCCTTTCCTGCTTACCCTAAATGTAACTACTCAACCCTGCTTATATCCACAAGCAGACTGAGGCAAGGGATTAAGGTGGCATGTCAGCACTACATTTTCAAGTATCTTTCATTAATAAATGACATTCTTAAATCTAATGGCCTTATCAGAAATATTTTTCTCATATTTTTAAATAGAGTATTAGAAAATTTCAAAGCCATGACTATTCTATATTAATTAATTTAAATAAAGTCTTTGTCCTCCTAACCCTTGATTGTTGAGAAACCATACCAAAACCAAAAATGGGCTTAATAAATTACCCAGGTAACATATCAAGTGAAAGTCAGAAAAAGTTAGAGTAACATTAGTGGCATGACTGCATAAGCTGTCCCTCATTTGAATTCTTTCCTAAAAAATAACAATTTTGTGTCTATCCATGGACAAAAGTGCCTTTGTGGGAGCTGTGGGATGCAGCACCATACATCAAGGGACGCGAGAGGAGTCTCATCCACGGGTATAGGCTGACAGACCTTGACCTGGGGTGTAGACTCTGCAGTAGCCCATGAACCACCTGTAGCCTCTCTTGGCTGCAATGTGGCATTTCCTGGCAAATACTGTCTTAGACAATCACCCATAGATGAGAGAGCCTTTGTGGAAGCCTAGGTTTCCTGCAGAGAAGTCCCAGCCACTGGAGCAAAAAAAAAAAGTTTGGATGCATTAGAAAGGGTAAGAGATGTACCCTCTCCTCATTCCTAAGGCAACACATTTTAGCGTCAAGAGAGATCTTCTCAGCTATGATTTCTTCTGCAGGGGAGAAAAGTTAGAGCCTGTGAGTGAGTACCTCACTTTTCCAGCCTTGCAGGGTGCTGCCAAAGAGGTCCATTTCTCAAGCTCTGCTCGGTACTGAGTAGAGCTGAATGGCTGGGGGTGGGGGAGGGGGTGGGAAGAGGCTGGGAGAGGCAGGATTCTCCTGGGGTATTCAAGGAATGTGGATCTTACTAACTGTGTCTCAGACTCCCCCTATCTGGCCCATGAGCACCCCCCCATGCACTATGTGCCTCGCCCATACACTCCCTCACCCTGTAGCCCGGTCTCTGTGCACACTCCCAATGGCGGTGAGAGCAAGCTTTGGCAGGTGGCTAGTGAGCATGCATAGACACACAGTTAAACAACAGATATATGAAAACATCACTAATCATCAGGGAAATGCAAATCAAAACCACAATGAGACACCTTTTAGAATGGCTGTTATCAAAAGATAAGAGGTAAGTGTTGGTGAGGATGTAGAAAAAGGGAAACCCTTGTGCACTGCTGGTAGAAGTGTAAATTCGTAAAGGCACTATGGTAAACAGTAAGGAGATTTCTCAAAAAATTAAAAATAGAACTATCATATGATCTAGCAATCCGACTTCTGGGTATATATTCAAAAGAAATCAAATCAGAATCTCGAAAGACATCTGCACTCCGTGTTCATTGCAGCATTATTCACAATAGGCAAGCTATGGAAACAATCTAAGTGTTCACTGATGGATACCTAGATAAAGAAGATGTGGTATATATAGTGAATGGAATATTATTTAGCCACAAGAAAGAAGGAAATCCTATGATTTGCAAGCTATTGGATATACCTTGACAGATTTATGCTAAGTGAAGTCAGACAGGGAAAAACAAATACTGTATGATCTCACCTGTATGTAGAATTTAAAAAGCCGAACTCAGAAACAGAGTAGAATGGTGATTGCCAGGGGCTGCAGGGTGGGGGAAATAGGAGATATTGGTAAAAAAGTAGAACCTTCCAGTTATAAGATAAATAAATTTGGGGGATCTAATATGCAGGATGGTGATTACAGTTAATACTGTACTATATACTTGAAAGTTGCTAAGAGAGATCTTAAATGTGCTCACCACAAAAAGATATGGGAATCATAAGATGATGGAAGGGTTATATGGTAACTATTTTACAATAGATAAGTGTTTTAAATCAACATGATGTATACTGTAAACTTATACAATATTACATTTCAATTATATCTCAATAAAGCTGGAAAAAAAGAAGTTAATTTTAAATATAGAGTTTATATTTTATTATGCATACTTTTATTACTTTAGGGAGGGAGAGAACTGGCCTCCCCCGACACACTTGAGTATAGCAAATCCCAGTGGGAGATTTGGCTTTTAGGACCAATAGTGATGTAATCGGGGGACCACCTTTACTTTATGGCATAGCAACGATTAGAAATGATGTGGTGGACTGAAAACTCTGTTTCTTATCAGAGAAATGTTTAAGATTTTATAGACACTGGATCCTTTTCCGAATGGAACAACGTAATCAGCTCTTCGCATAGCAATTCAGCTAATACACTGCCTGGAGCTCTAGGGGAATATTTCGTATTTCCAAAATTGTTTAAAGGCTCATTGTAACCAGAAAGCTCTGATTCACCAATTCCTTCAGGTATGACGTCCTTTAAATAGTCTCAAAGTGTAGTTTAGAAAATAAATGATAGAATATCAAAGCTGTGGAATCATCACTTTTCTAAACATACTTTCAAAACTTTATTCTATCTTTTAAAAAGTACATATTTGAGTCTGTTGGTCCAGTATTTTGCATGAATAAACAAGTGGGTTTCAGGCATAGGTATGTTTACTAAGGGAGGCAAGAAGGTACAGAGGTTACAATTATAAT
The DNA here is from genome assembly GCF_902729225.1 of Pteropus medius. Classification (NCBI taxonomy): domain Eukaryota; kingdom Metazoa; phylum Chordata; class Mammalia; order Chiroptera; family Pteropodidae; genus Pteropus; species Pteropus medius. The sequence goes on along the minus strand of NW_024351730.1, from coordinate 28,698,094 downwards.
AGTTGTAGTCAAGGATTTAAATTAAATCCTGGATTTAATTTTGACTTTGCTGCATAACGAGTTTCTTGGGCAAAATTTCTTTACCTTTTTGAGTCTTGATTTTCTTCTTATTAAACATCAGAAGTTTTTTTAGATAGTGTTGTAAATGCTAAGGGTATAATATTGGCAAAAGACAGCTCAGAATCAAGGATGTAGTAAATGAACATGAGTGTGTGTTTGTTTAAATTATTAATGTTACTTTTGACTAATATACATTTCCCCTATAATATACTAATATTATACTAATATTATAGGGGAAAAATATGTCAAAATCTAAGCAAGATTGAATGTCCCCTTTATTTATTTCTGATTCTGTGTACTTATTTATGGACCAAGCTATGTGAACCTAAATTTTTCTTTGTAAATTAGAGAATACAAATTTTTTGACATTACTTTCTTAGTAAGTAAGGTGACTTTTTAAACTGTTGCTTAAACCTCATCGGGTGACATCTTTTCAGATGTTTCTGCATTTGCCCTGAAATTGTAAAGATATTCACTGAGGGATCCCTGCATCCTTCTTACGTGGGAAATTTCTATTAGAGTTTGGTTCTAGGAAAAGCTTTATCTCCCTTGGGAAAGTAGTCAGTTTCCTCTTCTCAGATTAAAATGATTTATGTGACTTATCACCTTTTCCTCTTTGTCTTGTTTGTCAGGAAGATTATAGTTGGTCTATTCATTCCATCACAACCACTCGATTCATTGTTATATTTTGAATGTTTACTTTTCTCCTTCTGTTTCCCATTAAAAATCTTAGTTTATTAATTTGTCTTTCTTTTACCAGGTGCCTTATATTCTTTCAGAAAAGAGGTGAGGCAGAAATGTGTGTATTTATATGTATATATATATGCATATATATGTCTTCATGCAGAAATATTTTTTTATTAATTTTCCTTTGAAAGTTTGATACCCAAATTTAAGTTTTGATATTAGCTATTTCTTTAATCCAACTAGTACTTTCTTTCTCCTTTGTTCATTTCCTTCTCATATTTGTTTGACAAATATTTCTTGGTGCCCAACATGTTGAATTTTTAGGTAAGGACGTCTCTATGAAAATGAATCAAATTGTCATCAGCAAGTATATGTCCTACTAGGGTATATGGACTCTTGAGAGGAAGAATAGACCTAATGAGATCAGAGCTGCTTTCTATAAAAAAAATTAGAGATTTGAATAGCATACTAATTCTGATGTAAAACACTAGGTTGGAGAAAGGCTTGGGCTGTATTTCTGACATTATACTCAATCTAATGGAATTCCACTAGTTTGCCCACAGCCTCGGGGGAAATTGGTTTTTCTGTTCATTTTCTTGGTGCCTTTTCTACAATAACTACAAATAAGATGTTCTTTCATATATGTGAAGAAAGAGAATGAATTTTGTTTTGTCACATCCCTGACTGTGATCTTAAAGACAGGGAGAAAATATGGCTTAAAAGCCTCTGGTTGTCGAATCCCATTTTCTTGTCATTTTATACTATACCACACTTTTTCTCAGGACAACTGAACTATCCTTGTTTAATGTTGTCATATTTTCCTCCCTGTGGATATTTAAGGCAACGAGAGGCCTTTTATCCTATTTCATGAGGAAATCCAATGTATTATTAATCATGATTATTTTATTCATAAGTCAACACTACCCCAGCAGAGCCTAGATCACACCAATGGTAACTCTTCTTGTGTAAAGGGACACTTTCAGGTCATTGGATGTTTCTTTTCATCTCAGAGAAAGTTTTTTGATTTTAACATAATGGTACACTTCATTTAGGAAAGCTACTCTCCTATGTTAGGGATGATGATACTCATTTTGGACTTATTTTCTTAATGTCTATTGATCTACCATTGTGTGTTTTATGCCATGTTGGGACCTGGACTGAACATAATTGTGATATTCTGTACCTAAGCCTGGAACTAAGAATATAAGGTACTTGGCAGGTATATAATTTTTGTTGGTCTTCTCTCAAACTTTGATTCTAAGAACAAACACTGGACATGGGTGGGGCTTAATGAATTTGGTAGAGATCCCATGTTTGAAGTTGAAGTGACCAGTGGTCCTGGTTTTTAGCACTGAAATTCTCAGGTCCTAGAAAACCCCTGAATCTTGAGCAAACTAAGACCATTGGTCACACTAAATGTAAAGCTTAGACAGAAGCTGTACCATAATATAACCATAATTAGTTTGGACTCTAGGTTCTCCATTTCCAGTAAGGCTATCTTAAACACAGAATTTTATTTGCAAGGAAATTACACTGACTTAATTAGCTTAAGTAAAGAGGGTTTATTATAAGGAGTCTTATGGAAATCAAAGAAAAACTGAGCAGCCAGGCGTACTAGCTTCCAATTAATTCCCTGAGGTTCTATGGCCCTTAGTTCAAATTCTTGAGAACAAGAATCTCAGTGGCTCAATTTTGCCTGTGGATTGGTTCTTCTTAGGCCTTGTGTCCAAGCCAGGTCTATTTAGCAATGACCCAGGGCCCAAGTAAAGATTATTGCAAATGACTACCCAGCATCCATCTCATCGCAGCTGATCACGGTAATTCTGGTCTACTTGCCTGGGGTTCACTTAGAAATGGACATGTTACCTAATTCTGGTCAATGAGACCTAAGGGGAATCTTCTGGAGGGCTTCTGGGACTGGCTCATAAATTCTCAGAATGAGACACAATGTCCTCTACATACTGCTGTGTACTTGTGTTGCCTGGAACTAAGGCAGCTATCTTGCTAGTGGCCTGAGGATGAGGGCAACACAAGGACAGAACACAGAGAGAGGAAAATTTTGAGTCTTTGATGACGTCTTTGTCAGTGAATCAACCTAGGGTATGCCTACCTCCAGACTTCTTGTAATTGGAGAGTTAAAAAATTCTTTCTTTGTTTGAGCCATTTGAGTAATGTGTAATGTATTCTGTATCTTAGGATGTATAATGTATACTAGGATAATAATAATAATAATAATAATATCCAACAAACACCAACTGGATCACTTGGCAGTAGTGAATGGGGCTGCTCCTATGGATGGAATATATTCTTTGAGAAAGCATGAGAGGAAAAAAGTTGAGGGTTATCACTTCAGTATGGGTAAATCAGAGATATGCTGCGGGTCCTCTTCTTTTGAACCTCTGCCTAATGATTTGATTTCTGTTTTGAGTGTTCTGGATACATGCTCCCTCTTTCTTTAAAGAGAATAAAAAATCCTACATCCTTTGACTTACAAATGCAGTGGCTCTGGTCACAATAAGAAGGGCCCCAATAAGCAAAGAGCCATGCCATCTATTATTTACTACAAAGAAGGACCTCAAAAATAGAGTCATCATGTTAGATTAGACATCTTCTATTAAGTGGATTATAATTAACTCTATTCAAGAAAGTATATTATCTAGTTACCGGGATATGCCTTGTAAGTAGTTCATTTTGGAGTATGTACAAGAAAGTTTCATTTCCCAAGGGTAAATATTTTACAGGTGCTTTAAGTATACATCCATCCATCCATCCATCCATCCATCCATCCATCCATCCATCCATCCATACATACATACATAAATACATAATATTCAAATGGCCGAGCTAGGTATTTCATAATATCTATTTTTGTAATTGTCCAGGCTTAAAATGTTACCATGTTTGTGTCACTGAGCTCTGGATTTCACAAGTGTTGACTCATCTGTGAGTGTGACTGGGAGAATCTTGGATTTCCCCACTGTAGGAGGGATGCTCCGTGGGAAGGAGGGTATTATTTCCAGGCCACTCAAGAGCATGTCTTAGAATAACCTGACTGACTGTTAAAGCGTATGGTCAGCTCTGGTGTCGCAGGTGTGTGACTTATGCAATTATACAGGGCCCTGCCTTTGGAAGAGTCTTGTGCTTGGCTTCATATTCTGCTGTCATAATCTTGAAATTCTTAATTATTTGGAACAAGGGTCTCCACAGTTTTATCGTGCCTGGGTTCCTGCATATGCTTCTGTACTCATCTGGATCTGGTAGTACCAAATAGTTATATTCTTGGTCCTGATTAGAGATTAGAATTTTGAATACACCCTTTAGTTCTTATCAAAAGCTCTTTAGTTCTTATAAAACAGCGTTGTAAAGACTGGCTAAAGGATTTGTGGTCTTTCCATTCCTCTAAACATGCTAAAATCAATTTCTGGATTAAGTTACCGATCTAAGTGACTGGACCTCATCATTTGCTACGCTCATCCCTTTGTCCCCCATTGCTTTATTGAATTGGTCTTTGGTGGTGAGCTCTCATAATGAAGGATGTCTAAAGAGTCCATATGGCACTCATCATTGTATTTGCCAGAAAGGTGTTGTTGAGGATATGGTTTATAACCTTATGCACTATCCATATTATGAGGACCAATGAAAGATAGTTCTCTTTTGTTCTCAGCACTGGTTTACTTTTCGATGTAGAATCATATAGTTGTGTTTCCCTGTTTGTCTTGGTTTCTAGCCATCTTAGAAACAAGTAACTAAGGACAAAATGCACAAACCTAATAGTTTGCATTATGTGTGGTAATTTTTCTTTGCTTTTATCTTATATTCCACACTTCATTTTCCCTCTGCTTTCATTTTCTCACCCACTTACTTTTTTTAAAAAAATAGTAATCTATTATTGTAATGTACAATATTGTAAACTGCCTTAACTTCTGAAATATGGTGAATAATAAATGTTTAACAAAAGTTATTTCTTATATATACTATGTTTCCAACTGGGACCATATAAAGGAAATATTTTTAAAGGGTGGCATGATAAGAGGGGTAAAGAACAATGAATTTTTTTTTTTATTAGGCAGAGATGCAAAGGAGTCATTTTAGAATGGTGTCAATGCAAGGAATCATAAGGAAAACGTTTGGTGATAATAAAATATAACTTTGAAATAGATAGACTCTTACCCTGAAAATCAATTGTATTTGAGTATTTATTTCATTGTGACTCTTGAAAAATCTCTCCATCTTTGTGTCTCATCCTCATCTCTGATGAGTGGATAATAATGTACCATATGTTTCCAAATATTTTGGAGAGGGATTAATCTTACCAGAGTTAAAAGAAAACAGAATTGCCTTTGATACAGGTATTTTTGTAAGCACAAATAATTTACTATTGTTGATTTTTAGTAAAGCTATTTTTATATCAGAGCTATTTCTTTTAGGTGTCTTTTTTTTTTTTTTTATAAAAAGTGGAAAACTGCTAACATACTGGTTTGAAATAAGTTTAGGAAGAAATATGTGAAATTGTAATATATTGCTTTGTTTGCTCACTTTGAAGCTTGCAGTGTCTTTTTTCTCATGACATTTTTGATATGATAATTCATTTAGCGTTCATTCACAAATCTTTACTGAGGACCTCTTACTTACGAGACATTGTTTTAGGTGATAGAAATACATCAGTGAACAAAAAGGACTTTGTTTCCATGGTGCTCACTTCTAGTGATTTCTCCTAAATCGTCTCCATGTATTTCTTGACTTTATGCCCTTTTCCCAAAATGCTTTATTTTATTTTCTTATTGACATGTTAAAATCAACTTTGCCTGAGATACATCTACCGATGTTCTGAGATTTTCTTTCTTTTTTTACTGATCAAATAGCTGGAAGTTTTGCTTGATTTGCTAGTGAACTATATATTTTACTGATTATGGAGGTTATATGATATGCTTGATTTGGGCTAATTTACATAATTTTCTGATTAAGCTACATATCAGCTTTTTAACCTTTGCACTTCTTCAAAGGTAGAGAATAATTAGCGTTCACAATTTGATAGAAAGAAATCATATCTGCTAATTTTTTTTCTTTTGCCTCAATTAGCAGACACTTCTGATAATATATAGATTGTCTTTCAGGCTAAATTTGAATAAGTTATTTTCATTCTGGTAAGAACTGTACTGTATCATTCAGCATTGTCTATATTTTTAAAATACCAAGCCACTTCTTGTTCAAAGCAAGTAGAAAAGAAAAATCAAGGAGTTTGCTAATGGAGGACAGCAATTTCTTGGCCTTCATAGCTTTCTTGTTTTAACACTTAGAAGGAACAAAAAGGGTGACAGGAATAACATGACCTTTCTTGTATGTCTTGACAAAGGCCAAGGAGACTTTGAGCTGTAATCCTATATTTTTTGAGGCTCACTATTTTAGCAGCTCTCCAGTGGATTACGGTGTACTACATTGGCTCTAGGATGTCACTCTCCCTTCCTAGCCTAAGGGAAACTCATCATGAAGAAAAGAGGTCTCAACTAGCAATATGATTTCAACATTAGAACTTACAGGTCTGAGCGAAGAGTTGACTAAAGGGTTCACTCTACATACCTACCTTGGCATTACTTTAAGAATACAGTCTGACTATGTCACTGTAGCTAAAGAACAAAGACCTTGGAAATCAAAGGGTTAACCTCGGGAGACCAGAATCTCTGTCCCTTGGTAAACCAGCTTGGCCTGTGCAAGGATCTGAGCCAGCACTGGAGCCATACACAATGGGCAAAGGCCTTTTGGGCTGTGTGATTTTGCATGGCAGCCATAAGAGCAACATCAACTGAAAAATGAAAATCAGTGGTGGGCTGAGCAGAGTGTCCAGTTTTCTTTATTTGAGGCATTTGGAATAAGGATTTTTAGTAACCTTCCAAAGCTCTTTAACAAATCAGGGGAAACCTCTGAAAGGGGGAACTTTCTGCTAATCTGTCATGTTGGAGTGGGTGGCAGTTGCTAGAGATGGATATTTTTAAATTTGGAAAATAAAAGAAATGAAGTGAGATAATCTAATAATTACATGTATAATATTAGCCCATGTCAAGATGTTTGCAAGTGGATTGACTGTCACTCCTTTTCTAAAGCAGCAGGAGAGAGACATGACAAGGGGCATTTCAGCTAAGCACTTGCAGGTCACTCGTGGAATAACTCGTTTGCCCTTTCCAGTAAGTAATTTGTGCAGTATCATTTCAAATTACTCTGTTCCCTCTTCTCTGTATCCAAGAATCTTTGAGTAGGCCTCCTTACTATTGGAGAAAAAGACTGTTCTATAATTTGACAATGCTACATAAGCCGGAGAAAATGGAATGAATTTTGTCTCTTTTCAAAAACTACCTCAGGCCACTTCTATGACACTTCTGTTCTTCTTGACACATAGAAATAGTTTTCTTAGACTCTGGGAGGAACTTTTTATTTGTTTCTCACTAAAGATAGTTTCATCACAGGGCTTTCGGATGGAACTTTTGTTTTCCCCTCCGGTGGACATTGTCTTTTCCCCTGTGTTAACGCTGTTTGTAATGCCCTCGGTCCCCAGCAGAGCTCTCGAAGGGCACAGTGCACAACAGTGGTTCAGCAGAGTGTAAGGATTGGTTTCTCATAGATTGAAAATATGCTGTAGGTCACATCTCTCTTTTTCACTTAAGGAACTGTATTTTAAACAATCAGCATGTAATGTCCATGAAAAGCTATCGCAGGAATAATGAGTCTAACATTACCCAGTCCAATGCCTAGCGTATAACAGGTACACGGTAAATGCTTTGAAAAATATATAACGGCTTATTAAGAAAATATGATCCCTTCGAAGGGAAGGGATAAGTGGGCAATACTGATAACTCACTGTCATATTTGCTAACTTACAAAGAGTCTGTATAAAATCTCAAGGAATAATTATTTAGAAGAGTTATACTTAGTAATACTTAGGAAAAACACATGGCCTTTTTATATGCTGTCTTCTATTGCAGAAACTAACCACTAATTCTCTTGCTGAGGAATAAGGATTTTACTCCTTCAAATTTTTAGTAAACTTTCAAGGCTCTTGAATAAGTCAGGCAGTAGCAGAAACCTGAAACTTATATGTATTTTCTGCAACCCCAATGTGCAGATTATTTCAGCAGTCTCTAAAAAACCCCAAGTCATCTTGTGCAAATGGCTCATATAACCACTTTTCCGACATGTAACAGTATAGAAAGTGGATATCTCAAGGTACCAAATAATTATGAGCACGATAACTTTGGTTTCAAAGTAGTCATGCTGAGCCAGAGAAAACAGATACATATAAGTATTTAAGGCCTTGAGAACAGGTTTAGACTCTACTGAGTTACACCTTCTCTGTACAAAATGGTCATGGCTAAACTTTCTCCTTAAATTGGAAGCTTTACCGAGAGTCAAAGCTGCCCACTTAGGCAATGATTCCAAACCAGTTGATGGACCAGCTGCATTAGAATGAGCTGGGGAACTGGTGGTGCCACATTCTTGAAATTATGACTTAGTAGGTCTTGGTGAGGCCCAGCTATGTGTGTGTGGTCCTATGCTCATTAAGACATAGAAATTGGAATTTAGTAGATGTACTTGGCGAAACCATCCTCAATGTGCAAACACCCAGAAAAAACAAGAAAAGTGTGTGGAGCTTTTTGCCATATCACATTGGCCACACACACACACACACACACACACACGCTTTATATGTAGTTGAGTTGGAGGTAGAATAATGGAATTCTTTGGGTTTAGGTGTGATAAGGAAGTTTGACTCTGTAGAATTAAGCCAGCTGCCAAACCTGGCATTGGCTTGGTGTGTCTGTTGAATGCAAGTGGTCCGTAGCCTGGGTTTTAGTAGGGCACATGTGCACTGAAGAGGGAAACAAAGCCTAGGGCCCCAAGCAGATTGGGAGGTCAGAGTTCGTATGCGAACCCAGGACCCTCAAAGATAATATGTTCTGTGAGTGTGCCAGAAAATTATCTGTCCTAAGAGAATGTGGATATGCACCTGTTTTAGCTTTGGCTCTGGATGGAACAGAGCAACAAAAATAATTTCCTCCTCTGATAATCCCTGAACACAAGCTCACATTCATGCAGGATTGTGGCTTGAATTCACACTATCTCATAGGTGCCAAAATACTCTAAGCTGTGTATTTAATGTGAGATGGCCCTGGTTGGTATGGATTCCGGGTGGCAAGCAGAAGCCAGACAAACCCTCTGTAAAAGCATACACTTTAAACAGGGCCTCACAAAATGCCACAGAGGATGTACCAAGTAAATGAATTTATAATTTAAAAAATCCCTATAGACTTGAGGAAATAAGCCACTCTATAAGAGAGAAAAAGCAGTAACAAAGAACTACAGAAGCAGATATGCAAAATCAATAGGTATTAGAATGATCCAATAGCAAATATAATATCTAATAATAAAAAATTGAAGGTATTAGTTTTGCAATCAAGAATAAGAAGATAGCCCGCTATCATTCCCTTATACTCTCCTCTGGGACCAGAATGAATAAATGAACTGTGGTTTATGCTTATATTTTTCTGACTAATATACAAAAATATATGTCTTTATTAGTTTGCTAGGGCTGTCATAACAAAATACCACAGAATGTGTGGCTTAAAAAACAGAAATTTATTTTTTCACAATTCTAAAGACCTGAAGTCTGGGATCAATGTATTGGCAGCGTTAGTTCCTTCTGAGGCCTCTCTCCTTGGCTTGTGCACAACCATTTTCTGCTTGTGTCTTCACATGGTCTTCCCTCTGTGCATCTCTCACTCCAGATTCCCTTTTCTTATAAGGACACCACTTATATTGAATGAGGGTCCATCCTAATGATTTTATTTTAACATAATCATCTCTTTGAAGACCCTGTCTCCAAATACAGTCACATTCTGAGGTATGAGAGGATAAGGATGTCAACATCTGAATTTTGGCGGGCGGGGGCGGGGGGCATGATTCAGCCTATAGCAATGGAGAAGAGTGAAAAGTGCAATGGGGAAAAATAAATGGGGAAGGTGGAGATATCTAGAGGCTGCAGTTTTAAATTGGGCTGTCAGGGAATGTCTCACTGAGAAAGTGACACAAACAAAGACCTCAAAGAGGTGAGGAAGCAGGCCGTACATATGTCAGGAGGTGTCTGATGTGTTCCAGGAAAAAGCCACAAAATACCATTTTATATCCATGATATTAGCAATAACTAACAGGTCTGAGGATACCGGTTTGGGGCAAGGATGTGGAGAAATGGGAATTCTTATACCTGCTAGTAGGATGGATATAAATTGATATAAACACTTTGGAAAATATGTAGGCATTTCTAAATAAGATGAAGGTGTCTATGTTCTATGACTTAGCAATTGCATTCCTAGATATGCTCTGAAAGAAACTCACACCTGAATATTAGGAGAGGAACATAAGAATATTCATGGCAATATTCATAGCGGCAAAAAATTGGAAACAATACAATGTCCATCAACAGAAGAATTAATACATTTTATGTATTAATAAATGAAATACTATATAACGGTAGAAGTGGCTGAAATATAGCTCTGTGTATCAACAGGGATGACTATCAAAAAATAATGTTAAGCATATATATTGTATGCTTCTGAATAAGTCAAGTTCATAAACAAGCAAAACTAAATTATTCCTTTTAGAAATATGCTCATGCGCATGCACACATATAGCACACACACATTTGTGGTAAAGCCCCAAAGAGAAGTCAGAGGATGATTAACAAGTATTCAAGCAAGTAAATGATTAATAAATATTGAACTTGGAGTTTATCTCTGGTGGGGAGGGAAAGAGATTGGGCTGGAAAAGTGTACACAGAGCAACACAAAGATGTTTTTGTTTTATATCTTAAACCCCTTTGTTATTATGTGGGTGTTTAGATATTCAAATATAAAAATTTTGACATATGAAAGTTAGTATAAAATATGTCACAAATTAACATATAGAAGATGGATTAAGAACAGATTTTTTTCCCCTAGCATTATTTTATCTGGTAATCAGGAGTGTATGTATATTCCTGCTTAAGTTAGTGCTAGAAAATAATGTTTGCTTTAAATAGAGCCTTAAATCTTGCATAGTGTTTTTTTTTTTCCATTTAAGCAGACATTTGCTGAGAGAGTTAGAATTCTATATACTCCCTTATGACATTAATGCTATATTTACTAATGTGCTTTTTATTTTCACACATTAAAAAAAAGTAACATTTTATCTCTTAAAATGGTGAAGCAGATTCAGCACTATAATCTAATTCAATGCAGGCAAAACTTAAAGCATGATTAACCCTATTTAAACATTCATTTCCTTTCTTTCAACTAATGGGCATTTAGCTTCTCTGACTAGCTACTCCTTTTGATTACCCAAGTAAACTACAAAGGGAGAGAATATAAAATAAAGTAATATTCCCTTGCATTTGAGTATTGAATTTGTACGATTAAAACTTGAAGTCTTTTTCCTTGGTGGCATATCTTTAACTATATTGCCACATAAGCTTTGTAGTTTATCTGTTAGCATGTTCCCAAGTTTTCTGACTTTAGCCTTAAATAATCCTAAGAGTAGAGTCTTGCACCTTTTTTTCTTATTAACATGTTACCTTTCATTAGTCTCCCGGTTTTCAGTTTGGCAAATAAATCATTTAGGAAGGATTTTTGTTAGAAATAACAAAATACAATAACTGTGGCTTATGTCAAGAGTGGCTTATTCTTCTCAGAAGTTCAGGGCAGAGTAGGCATTGCTGATGTTGGTTTAAAGGCTCAAAACTATTCTGATGTCTCTGTTCCCTCTTAATCACAAGATAGTTGTGGGAGTTTCAGATGCTATGTTTTTATTCAAGACAAAAAAAAAAAGACAAAAATTGATAATGTGGTGCCTACAGATTTCCATTTACATCCTTTTGTCCAGAGCAGTCACATATACATATCCCTTGTTGAAAGAGATGCCGGGAAATTGTTTTCTTTTGTTTTCAACCTCTATAGAAGAAGCAGGCAAAGAAGAATAGGATTGACATTGAGTTGGGTTTTGCATAAGCCAAGGCCTATAGTGTTTGCCACAAGAAATAAAGGAGGCATAGCTCAGATGCTGATGTTGAGTGCTTTGATTAATCAATATCTGCACAGCCATTTAGTTTTTAAGCTTAAGAAATTCTTTGTAAGCCCTTCTTTATGGGTTGCTCCACAGTGGACCGTAAGTAATTACTCAGATTCTGTCTATTAATTAAAAAGCAGATTACTAGGAAAGTTAGCACAACCATTAGCAGTGTTTCTCTGTGGTCATGTGGCTTCTTAATCAATCTCTTGTAGTTGTAGCAGCTGGTCTTGCCCTTGGGCTCTTACAGCTTTACCATTTGCTTTTACATAACATCAGACAATTCCAGACTCCAGATCAAACCTCAGTTCAGATGCTAAGGGCTGTTTTTTGTTTAGTTTTGTTTTGTTTTTAATTCAGGAAAACATAACTAAAGGGTCATCATTACTCTCTTTATACACATTTATCTAAACCTTTGGGATGTGCTCTAAAATAGGGATTGGCAAACTTTCTTTAAAGAGCCACATAGTACACATATTTTAACCTTTGTGGGCATCGTTGCCTTTCTGTTGCAACTAATTAACTCTACCATTATAGAGCAAAAATAGCCATAGATGATATGTAAACAAAGGAGTGCGGTTTGTTGTTCCAATAAGACTCTATTTACAAAAACTTTATTTACAAATATAGGGTTCGACACCTGGGCCAAAGTTTGCCTAAGTCTTGCTCTAGAAAAGCACTCTGGAATAATGATGACAATACCAAATAATAGCGAGACTTACCCAGTGTTTATTATGTGTCAGACTTTGTTCTAAGTCCTTTTCAAATATTATTCCATTTCGGCCTCATAGTAATCCTATGAGGTAGATACTGTTATTAACTCATTTCGCATACGAGAAAACAGACACAAGGGATTTATTTTACCTTGCCCAAGTTCTCTAGCTAGTATGATCACAGTGGGTCTTCAGTTTCAGATTCTGGCTTTATTGTGTGCACTCTCCTAAGATGATTTTTGTAAATGCCTTTTGAGCAAAATTAGATGATAAAGCAAAAGAATGTTTTTCCATAATTCATCCATCCAGCCTTAGATCCAACCATCTACCCATTTAACTGAGTGATAGACACTATTCTAGGAAGCAGTGACACACCAGTGAACAAGACTGACAACAACTCCCTGTCCACATAAAGCAGAGCCTGACAGATAAACAAGTAAGCCATGGAAACAAAGATGGGCTAGAAAGTAAAGACTAGGAGCCTGGATGAGATGATAGTAACTGGGCTGGCCAGTGCAGGGGTCCCTGAGGAGGTACTGTTGGAGCTGAGACACAAGTAATGAGAGAAACCAGCTACCTGTAGATTTGGAAGAAAAGGAATTCCTGGCAGAGAAAAACTAGGTCAACACTTTGAGGTGGGAATGAGCTTGGCCGGAGGGCTACACAAAAGAGTGCGGAAATGGCCTTACAAATAAATAAGTGGTGTGAGGGGAGGCTGGAGAGTTAGTCAGGGGTAGAACATATAGGGCTTTTTAGGCAAAGATGAAGAATTTAAGTCATTCTAGGTTTAATGAGAGGTCATTGAGGGTTTGAAGCAGGAAAGTGAAGAAATGATCTGATTTACTGTTTGTTATATTTATATGAAATATATATATTTGGTCATCCACGGTTCCTGGTTCACAGCTCCCTGGAACTCTTGGAATTTCCTAAATTGAGGGTGAAAAAAAAAGTGTCTTTTATTATATTAATGAGATGAATTTAACCCCCTGACCTCTAGGGAACTAGAGAAGGGATGAAAATTGAATCAGTTGCCACTGGCAAGCATGCCTATGTAACGAAGCCTCTATAACAACCCAAGAGGATGGAGTTCGAAGCCTCTATAACAACCCAAGAGGATGGAGTTCGGGGAGATTCCAGGTTGGTGAACACCCTAAGGTGTGGGGAGAGGCGAGCACCTGTAGAGAACATGGAAGCCCCATGCCCCTCCCACACACCTTGCCTGATGCATCTCTTCCATCTGGCTGTTCCTGAGTTATATCTATTTACAATAAACCAGTGATCTAGTAGGTAAAATATTTCTCTGAGTTCTGTGAGCCATTCTAGCAAAGTAATTGAACCTGAGAAGGGGGCTGTGGGAACCTCTGACTTAGAGCCAGTTGGTCAGAAGTACAGGTAACAACCTGGGCTTGCGGTTGGCATTCTGAGTTGGAAAGGGGCCCTTGGAAATTTCAATTTGTAGTCAGTTGGTCAGATGGCATCTGAAGTGTGTGTATGTGTGTTTGGGGGTGGGACAGTCTTATAGAACTGAATCCTTAACCTGCGGAATCTGAAGCTATCTTGTGGTAGATCGTATCAGAATTGAGTTGAATTCTAGGACACTCTGCTGGCCTTTGAGAATTGTTTATTGATGTGGGGAGAACTGAGTCTGGGAAACCAATTCACCGTTTGATATAATTAACTCTGGCTGCTCTGAGGAGATTATAGGATGAAGTAGGAGAGTGATTAGGAGGCTAGTGCATGGTTCCAAGTGAGACAAGGTGGTCGTTTGGGGTTTGAAGTAGAGAGGAGAAAAATATAAAGTTTTGAGTTTTATTTTTTGTGGGTAGGGTTGACATAACTGGTGGATAGATTGGCTATGGGACCAGGGGAGAGGGTAATTCAAGACAACACCTGTGGTTAGGCTCAAGCATACGGTAACATTTACAAAAGTGGGGAAGCCCATGAGAGAGAAGATTTGGGACAGAAAAGGGTAATCAGGAGCTCTTTTTTGGACAAGTTAAATTTTGTTTGACTATTCCGTGTCTAAGTAGAGCTGTCAAGTGGGCAGTTATATATATGAATTTGGATTATAGGGCAGATGTGATGGCTGAGATAAAAATTTCAGATTGTATCAATTAGAATATTTCCTGCTACATGTAACAGGAAACCTCAATTGAACTAGATTAAATGATAATTCATAAGAGGAAGCCCAGACATAGACCAGGCTTCTGGTTTGGTTTATTCAACACTTCAATCATGTCTTCAAAGACCCAAGTATTTCCTTTATTGTACTGCAGCAGTGTCTTCCATATCTCAAAGCTGGTTTATGTACAGTTGACATTAGAGCTATGGGCTTCCTCATTCATATGTGAAAGGAGTGAGGGGGACCAGAGAGAGACAGGGAGACACATACGTTGACTGAATAACTGTGTATGCCTCTCAAGAATAAAAAAAGTCCTTGTTAAGAAGCCCCCAGCAAGTCTTTGCTCACATTTTGTTGGTCCAGGTTGGCTTGGGCCTTCCCATCCCTGAACCAGTCACTACAATGGTCAGGAAATTTCTCCTGTTGACTGAGACAGATGCCTGGAGTGGAATCAATTTGGGAAGTCAACCTCATTGTCCATTATTTAGATCCATGAAATAACGTAGGGAAAAGGTGGAGATATAGGATGGACGAGAACCCAGGCCTGTGCCCTGTGGCATTCTACTATTTAACGGCTGACCTGAGAAGAAGGAGGAGACAGCAAGGCAGACTGAAGAGCAGTGGTCAGCGAGGGAATAAGAAAACCAGGACAGTGTCATGTCATAAAAGTTGAAAGGAGAAAAGTTTTGGAAACTGTGTAAAATGCTGCTGAGGGAAAATAAAACGAGGCAGAAAAGTAATCTTTGGATTTTGTTAGAGTCAGATTAAGGCCATTTTCCTGTAGAGCAATGGTCCTCAACCTTCTTGGCACGAGAGACTGGTGCTCCTATGAGACTCTAATGCCTGAAGATCTGAAGTGGAGCAGATGCGGTGATGCTAGTGCTGGGGAGAGGCTCCAAATACAGATGGAGCTTTGCTCGCTCACTGCTCACTCACCTCCTGCTGTGCAGACTGGTTCCTAACAGGCCATGGACTGGTACCGGTCCATGGACCAGGGGTTGGGGACCCCTGCTGTAAAACATTTATTCTCTGTTGGGTTGGGGGCTGGAAGCAAGGTACTAACTTCAAATTCCTAAAACCTCAATATTGCTAAGTTATTGTTTCTGAATGGAGGATAAGGAGTGGTAAGAGTTTATGATTATTTTTCCCACTTACTAATTATGAATTGATAGTCATTAGGAATAGTAGTTCATAACTGGTCTTGTTATACAGGTCAAAATGTCTACCTTTAAAGATAGACCAAAAATCAGATTTCACCATCGATATCAAGGTTTTTGATCCTTTAGTATACCATAATTCACACATGCCTGAATAGACCACACCTGTACAGAAGGCAGGTGTGTCAAAATTACCTGTGACTATGTATGTGAAATTTGCATGGATGTCAGTGACAATTCCATGTTTCCTTATACTGAGAAATAAAATCATGGATAGGTAGGTGATGGATAGATTGAATGCTAAAATGCTGCATGTTCAAAATCTCTTAATCAAGCCCAGAGTGAGACAAAGTCAAAAGTCCTGTAGATGAGGTGAGGGGCCAAAAGGAAAAAGAATATGGAAGAATGATCATACAGCAAGTTTTGCAGGGCGTTTGGATTTTCTCATATCTATTTGTTTAAAAATTCGTTTTCTCTTCAAAATTCGGAGCTCCTTCAGGAAAAAGACTGTATTTCATTTACTTTTGTATTTTCAGGGCTTAAATAGAGTGGTATGTCTGTAAAAATGTTGAGTAAATGTGAGGAGGAAGGTTGGATGGAATGGGATAGGTTGGCATAGGACTGACCTTACATAAAGGAATCTAATAGTTTTGTAACTTTGTGTGTCACTGTTAGTTATATTGTGCAACCTATTGTGAGGACCCCCATGTTAAGGAATACAAAATTTCCTGAAGGCCCCATCAGTCTAATTAAGCCAGTGGTTTAACCAGGAGCGATTTGGCTCCCCAAAGGACATTTGGAAACATCTGGAGACACTTGGTACAGTTTTCTGCACACTAAACTGTGCATTCACTTCTTGTTCCCTTTTAGAATAGAGCTTATAGTTATCCAGGTGATGATCCCTGGAGAAGAGCAGAACCAATCCTAGATTCCATGGTTATGTGAAACTTTTAAAAATATTCCATGCAATGTGTTTGTGTACAATTTTCAGACAGACATCTTAGTGTAAAGAAGTTGAGTTTCACTTGCTTAGAACATTTCCCTGGATAGAGACTTCATCATTCTTTACATGAGGCCTAATCTGGCACACCTAGCGTGCTCATTAAAGATTAACCAATGATCAAATGAATGGCAGGGTGTGTAATGAAACGTGCCCTGCTTTGCATCACCACACTCCCTACCCTGTACTCAAATGGCACAGCATTAAACCATGTGACAATGCTGCTGTGTCCACTCTGAGTTTCCCATTTGGAAATGAACAGCAGGTGGTGTCTGACAAGCTGAAGGATGCCAAATAAAGGCTCCACACAGCTGTAAATAGTAGGGAGCTCCCCAGGATAAGGCAGGGAGTGTTTAGACCCTTCCAAATCTTGCAGGCTTCTGTGCAATCACATCTGCGTGCATAGTTGTGATGTCTCTCATTACAATTTTAAATGATGAGCTTATTTTTTAATGCACATAAATTGCCTTTAATAGACTTGGTGATTGAACACAGTAAATATTTTCCTGTGACACTAAAAATAGTAAGAACTCTGGAAAGCGTTACTCTTTCCTTTTCTGCAAATGCTTTTCTTTCTCTAGAGCATGAGCCCTTGAACACAGTCATTTACACATACACACCCTCTCACTGCATCTTTTGCCATCTCCTTAACTAGGGTAAGCTCTGTCGGTGCTCAGTCAAACCCCACTTCCCTTAATAATGCTGAACTGCCCTGGGGAATCTGTTGCCCTTGGTGTTCGTGCATGTGGGATGGGGTTAGGGCAATGGCTTTGGGAAAAGCTGCTGGATTGGGGACAGAAAGGGCCCTCCTCCAACCGGCTGACTTGTCACATGTCTGGACTGCTGCACCTCTGTTCCTTATGGCAAAAAACCAGCTTTCTCTTTCTGCACATTTTCCAGGGCCTGCCATCCCCCGAGGAGCTGCTCATGCAAATGATAGATGGCAAAGCTTGTCCTTCTCTGTCTCATATTTTCTGTGAGCACTCATCATTACACTGCTGTGTTAGCAGTCTTGGAATCAGACTAAGGGGGGCATCGCCATCATTCAGGCCCCAAGAATGTGTTTCTGTAAAATGCCTTTGGTGTAGGGGAGGGAATTTGTATAAAAAAAAATATATGCTTATGGTTCCAAGTATAATTGTCTAGAATAGCACTGAATAAAATAACTTTCCTTCAAATTCACATAAAGGACAAGTAGATTGAAATGAGAAATAAAAATCTACAGACCAGGACAAAGTTCACAGATATTCAGAGGGATGGCCTTCAGACATTGCACTTTAATGTCACTTCATATTTCCAGTAGCTGGTGCATTTCTATCTTACCTAATAGTTTCATAAAAATAAAGTAAGTTATGGTGCAGGAAGAATGGATTTCTGTTGATTCTGCCACTTTGCTTTCTCCTGTTATCCCCTAAAGTCAATATTTAATATTTTGGTAATCTTATAGAGAAAATGTAGAAATATTGCTAATATCTTCCCCTAACATTTGAGAAAGTTCTCATTACATTAATAAATTTCCTTTTGTGGAGCTGGAAGGCAGCCTCTGAGATGAGCCATTCCAGCAAGAATTCAGGGCAGGAAGTGGGTACCAGTTCTGCTTGAGTCTCTAGGTGTCAGTCTTGCTTTTGACTCCTAATCCTCTGCTGAGTTCTTTCAGCTATAAAAAGAGGAAAGCATGATCTGCTCTGCCACTTCTATGTGGGTTCAGGGCTCTTGAACTGTTCTTCGGTGAAGATGTAGTAGACATTTGTTCCTCATAACACTGATTATTTGCCTCAGTTGACTTCATCCAAAAATGAGAAGGAAGATGTGTTTAAAGTCCTAGAGAAATTGGAGTGTCTGTTCTTTGAGGGTAAGATACTGGCTGAGTATCCTTTCCTGTCTGTGGTGTGTATGTGTGTATGTATTTGTGTGTATATGTTTTGCATGTGTGTGTGTGCATGCACATGTACGTGTGTGTACATGTATGCATGTGTGTGTGTGTGTGTAGAGACTACTGAAAACTGCTGGAAGGGAAGCAGGTCTTGGGCTCAAGTGCCAGGTGGACCACAGGAGCAGGGTAAGGGCTTTTGGTCTTTGCAGCTCTCAGGTGTGGTTTTTACACCGTTGTTACAGTGCCAGCTGGAAAAAGGATTGCCTCAAATAAACTGCTTGGAAACCAAAGTGGGTTCTTGTCAGAGATGCTGCTGTTTGGCAATGCGAGGAGAAGAGCTGTGAATCTATCACCCTGTAGGCAGTGGGCCTGGTGGTTACAAAGGGGCAGGCTTGATGCACAAAGCAAAGGCGCTCCAGCCATGATTTCCGAGCAGACTCCTTCTGGCATCTCTTCCCTGGAGCTTGATCCACAGGAATGAATAGGTGACACAGATGTTCAAGTCTCTTGTGAAAACAGATCTACCATTAATACATTCACAAATAAGATAAATGTATTAATCAGGTTGCTAGGAAAATGACATCTATATAGTTATCTTTTATTTTCTGGTAAATGTGTAAACCACTCCATGGTGGGTTTTTTATTTTTTTATTTTAGGACTTAGTGTAGCGTTAAATTAAGACTGCAGGTTTAGAAACTAGCTCACTTGAAATGCATTCTTCAGGCATGATTGTGAGGAATGCAAATAAGAATGCTTTTTAAGAAAGAGAAAGGGTAGAATATGGGATTCCTAGTAAACAGTTCCACACATTTACCTCCTGAACACCTTAGGAATGACTATATTTGGAGATAAGTCTTTAAAAAAATAATTAAGTTAAAATGAAGTTATTAGGTGGGCCCTAATCCCACATGAATGGTGTCCTTATAAGAGGAAATTGAATATAAAGACAGAAGAAAGACCTTTTAATGTGAAGGCAGAGAAAAGACGGCCATCTACAAGCCAAGGAGAGAGGCCTCAGAAGAAGCCAACACTGCTGACACCTTGAAATTGAACTCTTAGCCTTCAGAACTATGGAAAAGTAAATTTCTGTTGTTTAAGCCATCTAGTCTGATATTTTGTTAAGGCAGCTCTAGCAAATGAATAGACCTACCAATTCAGTTGTGAATGATGTGAAATGGGCTACAAATCTTAGCCCAAAGAGTCTTCCTTCACCTCATATAAAAAAACATATGTATGATTAGAATGTGTTTTTTTTATAACCCACTCTAGCCAGCAAAGCAAAGAAGCAGGTCAAGAAATTCTAGCCAAAAGAGAGTCTTTCTCTCAGTAAAGAAGAGCAGCTCTACTGTGATCTGTCAGCTAGTCCCCTGAACATTTCCCTCTCCTTCATCCTTCTCTTTTTCTATTCTTCTTCCTCTTCATTTTTCTGCCCACATACAACCATATGTGGTCTTTAGGCCTAGGTGGGAGGGAAAATTCCACATTCATTGGAGAACTGAAGGAGGCCTGTGTGGCCGACGTATTGAGAACAAGGGAGAATGACATGCAATGAGGTTGGAGACGTAGGCAGGGAATAAACAGATGATTGTAGACAGTGACAAGAATTTTTGTCTTAATCCTAATAGCAACAGAAAATCATCAAAGGGTTTTAATTTGGGAGATAACATAAATAGATTTGTATTTGAAAAGATTGCTCCTCTAGAGTGTGGACAATAGATTGAAAGATGCCTAGAGTGAATCCAGGAATATCGGTTTCCATGGTATTGCTAGAACTCAGGCGGTGGCAGTGGAGATGGAAAAAATGGATTTAAGAATTAAGGATTTCACCTAGTATCCATTAAGATGGCTACTATCAAAGAACCAGAAAATCTTAAGTGCTGTGAAGATGTGAATAAATTGGAACTCTGTGCACTATTGGTGGGAATGTAAAATGGTGAAGCTGCTATGGAAAACAGTATAGGGTTCCTCCAAAAAATTAAAATAGAATTACTATATAATCTAACAATTCCGCTCTGAGTATATAGCCAAAAGAGTTAAAAGACAGAACTCAAGGAGGTATTCGTGCACCCATGTTCACAGCAGCATTTTTGTCAGTGGCCAAAAGGTGGAAATAACCCAAGTAACCATCAGTGGGTGAATGCATAAACAAAATATGGTATATACATACAATAGAATATTCTTCAGTCTTAAAAAGGAAAGAGATTCTAACACATGCTACATGGATAAACCTTGAGGACATTATGCTAAGTGAGATAAGGCAGCTACATAAGGACAGATACTGTATGATTCCACTTAATTCTGCTTATATGAGATACCTAAGGGAGACAGATTCATAGGGACAGAAAGTAGAATGGTGGTTGGCAGGGGCTCGGGGAAGGAAAGGATGGGGAGTTGTTATTTAATGGGTATAGAGTTTCAATTTTGTAAGATGAAAAGAGGTTTGGAGATTGGTTGTCTAACAATATGAATGTACTTAATACCAAACTTCAAAATGGTCAAGATAGTAAATTTTATGTTATTTATTTATTTATTTATTTATTTATTTATTTATTCATACATACATACATACATACCACAATAAAAGTAATTCTTTGACAAAACAAACAAAAAGAATTAAGAGGTAAGATGGAAATTACCTGGTTATGGGTGGGATATGGGGTGATGAAGAAAGAGTGTCAAGGATAGCTCTTAGGTTTCTGACTTGTATAATGACTAAAAAGTGGTGTTACTCACTGATAGAGCAGATAAGATAATGGGACCCCAATTAGAAATTCTGTCTCGGACACCTTGACTTTGAGATGCGTTTGAGACATTCACTTCGTGATGTGGAGTGGGCATCTGGATATGTGGATATGGAGGTCAGAGGAGCAGGATACAGTTGAGTTTTAAATGTCATCATGTTACATATGGGTGGGAATGTGGGACAGCGGATTCAAGGAATGGAAACCAGTCAGAATGAGGAAGTTATTTAATTTCTGATGGGAGAAAATGAGAGATGAACTAAGTAACAATAGATAGAAAATGATCTCAGAGATATTTGTGAGGTAGAATTAAAAAAAAAAATAGGGACCAATTAGAGTGGGAAAATCCATTAGAAGGTCACAGTTAACTTCCTCAGGTTTCCAATTTTGGGAATTGGGTACATGGTAATGACATTCACTAAACCCAGAAATTTAGGAGGTGGAAAGGAGGTAGAAAGGCATCATAAGTTTTGAACCTGTTGAATATGAGGTATTTATGGAAAAATTCAAGTTGAGACATGCACCAGGCAGTCAGATAATTAATCTCGGTCTCTGTCAGGAGCTCTGTTTTTGGAGACAGAGTTGGAAATCAGCAGTGTATAGGTGCTACTGGAAGCTGTGGGAATGAGCTGCATAGACTAAAAGAATTAGGCAAGTAGAAAATAGGAAGGCTGAATACAGGACCCTGGGGATACTGACAGGTCAGGCAGAGAAAGGAAACCTGAAAAGAGAATCGAATTAGAGTAGAACAAGGAGAGAGTATTGTTACCGAATCCAAAGGAGGATTTAAGATGGAAGGAGCTGCAAAGTGCTGAGACACTGGGCACAGCAAAGCAAGTGAAATTACAACTGAGAAATGTCACTAGAATGTTCAATAAAGATTCCCTTGGTTGACCTGAATAAGAATAGTTTCAGGAAAATGGTTAAAAGACTGGAACAGTTTTAAGTGGATGGAGAAATGAATTTGCAGTAAAAACATGGAGATGGGATTTACAGATTAGTCTTTCTAGTGGTTGACTAGAAGAGGAGAGTGAGGGAACTGGCTAGAGGATGACACTGATTTTAAGGAAGGTTTGTATTAATTAGAAAGTGAAGACACAATTTGTAGATTGAGAGAAAGGAACCACTGAAAACAAAGGTTAAAATATAGGAGGAAAAGGCGTGTAGAAGCTCCAAAGAATATGGGAAAAGGTACAATTAATGCATAGAAAAGGTAATATCTAGTCTTCAATCACGACAGGGAATGAGGTCAGGAGAAGCATGACTATGGATAAGTTTGGCTATGGTGGGGAAGAAGAGTAAGTTGAGGGGATTCATGCCTGGTCGCCTCTATTTTTCTATGAAGTGAGAGGCAAGCTCATCTTTTGAAAGCAGTAAGTAGGGGATATGATAAAGAGCTCCACGATAGGGATGAAATATTGGAATAGCCTCTTTGTGAAATGTAAGAGGAAGTTCACTAGCTCAGTCTACCAGAACTTGGAAACCATAAACTTGTAGTGCTACCAGTAGATATGAGGGTATAATCTTTTCCAAAGTGATCCATGGCCTGGGTAGAGAAACACGGAAGACAGATGGTCCATGAATTAAGGAATTTGAAGGGTAAGTGCAAAGTAAAAAGTAAATTGAGTTAAGATGCTAGTCAGTAAGAAGGTGAAGTAATGGCTTGTTGAGTCAATCTTGGAAGAAGAAAATGAAGCTAGGAAGAGAAAAATGAGAGAGAAATCAAGCCAAATGAAATCTGAATGAAATCTAAGTGCAAAGATATTCAGAGTTAAGGATTTGAGAGCTGGGGGGATAGTATTTTATGGTTAGAAAGTAAAATTTTGGAGCATAAGAATTTTGAGTTGGAGCAGTACCAGGTGAAGTAAAGATCATGGCCGGGAGAAGGGATTAGTCAAGTAAAATGTAGGTAAAAGTCATTGAAAGTAAGAAAAAAAAGCAGATGTTTATTTTTATCACAATTTATCATGAAAAATAAAACAAGGTGAAATCTCTGTGAAGAGAGCAGCCAGGGCTGGGGTGGCAGAAGATATGCTTAATGATAATTAATCATGAGACATTTTCCCCTTAGGAAAGAGCGTTTGCTTGCTTATTTATTTTTGTGCGTGTTATTTTAATGGAGGGAGTAGACAGTCTGAGTTTTTCCATTTCTAATGTCGAATAAATCCCTAGGAGCTGGAGTAAAAGCAACACAGATGTGACTGATGCTCTAAATAATGAATTCTCCCTCAATGCCACAAAATTGCAAATGAGTTGTGATATGCTCATGATTATTTCTTTAATGAAAATGTGACATTAAGCTATTTCTGGCAACATAGTAAACTTCTGTTTGCTGATACACTGAGCCTTTCATTAACCTTTTCACACATGCCGTAGGATCCATTTTCTGTTCGTAAAAGCTTTACATTCAAATCTCTCATAATATACAGAAATATAAATGATTGGGAATTTTCCTGTTCAGCACTTGAGAGAAGAGAGCAGGAGGCTCTACCTTCCAATTCTGAAAGCACCAAGGACACTAAGAGCAAGACTGATGACTGGAATAAGTTGAAATCTTGAATGAGAGTTGTCATGGAAAGTTTAAAATCCCTGTAAAGTTTTCTCAGTGAAATGCTATTATCTAACTAGCTCAGATTTAGCCTTTATGTTTTATATTATTTCCTGTTTGCTTGCTTTGAGAACAGAGTTGATAGAGATGTGGAAAAGAGGTAATACAAGTTGAAAAAATTTTATATAGGTTAAGAAAAGTCTGTGAGACTGATCTATTTGGTTTATAAGACTCAATTTCTCACTTTTAAGTGATTCGTTATGCATATCAGGTCTCAGGCTATGCCTTGTAAATTGTCCATCAGGAGCATTCCAAATTATTTATGGTGTGGTTTTATACTTTATAGCTCTGTCTTAAACTGCTACATAGGAAAAACCACGGCAAATTTACCTGACCATGGCTTCTATCTGCTGGTGAGGCATTGATTTGTCCAGGGTGCTGTGAACATGCATTTCTCAGGCTTAACTTTAAAAGGCCAGAAAATAGCTTGCTATTGCTTTCTCCTGCCTAGTTTTATATTATACATTGTCAGTGATGCTGCTTTCAGAAAGTTAATTATGCTGGTCTGAATCAGAGAATTTAGTCAAACAGTGTGGGTAGAGGAAACACTAGAAAGCCACTGAAGTGTAATTCGATAGAGCCAGAAATGAGTGGTGGACAGCAAGCAAGATTGTTCAGCCGA
Source organism: Pteropus medius (assembly GCF_902729225.1). Taxonomy (NCBI): domain Eukaryota; kingdom Metazoa; phylum Chordata; class Mammalia; order Chiroptera; family Pteropodidae; genus Pteropus; species Pteropus medius. The sequence continues at coordinate 28,673,425 of NW_024351730.1, read as the reverse complement.
CTCACAGGCTGCTAAGGGGTAGGTTGCCTAGCACAGTTTCTGCAAGCTAAGTGGAACTTTCCTCTACCACTTCCCCCCAGGTATCCGGGAATCTTGAATCTTTTCAAATGGATTCATATTCCTGATGGCCATACCAGTATTTCCTGAAGCTGGCTCTTTTTTTTCACCCCAACTCCAGGCCTGTGTTCAGTGTCAAAACATATAGATCTGCTTTTAACCAACAACACAGATTATCTAACCTTGAGTGCCTGATCTCTTTCTGGTCCAAGCCCTATCAAAAGCTTGGTTGCAAGAAATCATAGTTATGAAGGAGCATTTGCAGATGTTACAGTTTACCCACTCCAGATATATATGTATCTTTTTCCCTTGAAGAAGACGGTCAGAGAACTGTCTACTTTGATCCTTATTATTGGTCCCTTGTCGAAGTGCTTTAGCTGAATCGACTTCAGAATTTGAACTGCTCTTGGCTCGCAGTGCAGGTTTCATCAGCAACAGCTAAGCATTCTTTGTTATTGATTTTACCATGGGATGTGTTTGAGGGCATTGCCCACCATACCCCATAATGGCCCCTATAGGAGATCTCAAGGAGACATATCCCTCGGGTCTCATTTACCTGGGAAAATTGTGTTATTTTTGGGTAGTTGTGTTTTCCTATTAAAGACATGATTCATCTTGTAATATGTTTTTTCCTCTTCGCTTTAGCCATTTAGAGCTCAGTTTGAGATATAGTTCAAAAGAGTATAACGCTAATTTTACCCTTAGCTTTATTATATTCCCATCCATTTTACCTCAGGTACCATTATCTTCAAGAATTTTATACCCTATTGTGATTGGTATATTAAGAATTATATACTTTTTTCTCAATTTGAAGAAATTATGATACACAGTCTCAAGGGTTTGCAAGTAAAATGGTAAAAATAGAGCTCTTGATGCTCAAGGAAAATGAAAGCAACGAGTCCACAGTGAGGGAGCCCATCAGTGGAGCAGGCTCAGTTCAAAGTACCTGTACATTGCAAAGAATGGTTGCTGTGCAGCTTTATGTCATTTAAGTAAAAAAGACACAGCTAGAATCAGTGTTTCCTGAAGTGTGCTATAGGACATTAGTTCTTAAAGGATTCTATATTCAAATACATTTGGGACACTCAAGGAATACATTTAACTTTTTTTAAAACTTAAACTGCAGGATTTCTAGAAGTTCTAAAAGTACATTCGTTGTGAATCTTCAGGAGGCAGACTGTGTAGTGTAGAATTTTTTAATTTATTTGACCATTTTTTTCCCCCCTAGAGCATGTCCAAGAACTAATCCCAAATGCTAGGGTAGAATAACACCATTATAATAATTATTATAATTAAAAAAGATTCTGTTTTCTCTTCAAAAGTGTAAGGCAAAGGTTTAGATATTAATTGCTAGTAATCTTAATGTTTTATTTTAAAATTTCAAGTGGCAATGGACTAAAAAAAAGTAATAAAAACCTTTATAAGCCATTTATGGTATTCTGTGGATTTATTTAGTGGAATCTTTTATATTTAGGTTATTACTTCTTAATTTAATGTTTCAGGTTCTTAACTATAAGAAAATGTGGTGTTGAGGTGAAATCCTTGGGAATTTGCTGATTGGGTGACATAATTACATGTCAAGAAGGTACAATAGTGAAGTGGTCGGAGTCTGAAATAAGAAAGACATAGTTTCAATTTATGGCTCTATCACTTACTGGATATGCAACTTGCTAGATCTGTGACCTTGGGAAGTTACTTAAATTCTATAAGCCTTGGTTTCCTTGTCTGTAACATGGGTGTTATAACATACCTACCTCATAGACTTGTTATGAGGATTAAATTAATTTATGTGTGTGTGTAGACTGCTTAGCACAGTGATTTTCATGTATAAGTACCTAATAAATTATAACTTATAGTTTTTGCTTATTCAGCAAACATTTATTGAGCAACTGCTAGGTAATGGGTACTGTGTTGCATATGTAGGTGTACATAGGAATGAGTCACAGTCACTGCCCTTGCAAAAATGTAATCAAATAGACAAATAATAGTTACATAAATGTGTACAGTGAAATATTTATGGATTCATAATAAATATAAATACAGAAAGCATGGAGCCATAGAAGAGAGGGTTGTCAGTTCTTTCGGGACAAGGCGGAAAGGCGGCTTACTTGAGGATCCATAGTGGATGCTACATTAGAGATGAGTTATAAAAGGCGATTTGGTATTTTCCAGGGGGAGGACAGTGAGGCCAGGGGTGCTGGCAAGAGGGATTCCAGGATGACTGATGAGAATGAAAAAGGAGGCAGCATGAATTCGGGAAGCTGCAGGTAGCTCAGAATAGCTGTGAATGGCATGTGCAGGGCAGAGGTTTAAGGAGAAACGAGGTGGCCAAGTCAGCAGTGGCTGGGAAATGAGGGTCTTAAATCTCAAAGTGAAGCATTTGCAAGTTATACTGTAAGCCATGGGGCAGCACTAAGGTATTTCGGCAATGGAGTAACTATTGATTTGTTTTAGATCAATGCTGCTCCAGGTGTGGTCTGTATACTCACTTCATTAGCATCAGATGGGAGTTTTATTAGAAATGTAAATTTTCAGCCCCACCCAGTGTTACTGAATCAGAGTCTCGACAATTCAGCAATGTTTTGTCAAGCTCTCTAGAAGATATTTTAAAACATTAAAGTTGGGGAAGCACCGTTTTAGGTAGATCACTCTATGTGCTTTATAGAGGATGGGCTGTACCCCCTCCAGTTAGAACCAGGGAGATTAACAAGTGAAGAACCATTGTCTAGGCAAGCAATGATGGCAGGGTCTGAATTAAATCAGAAGTGGACAAAAAAGAGGAAGAGACGTTTAATAGAAATGTTAATAAAGTTTACTTTATGGAACCATAGTTACTGCCTGGATTCTGTGTTAGGAAAAGTGACGATTCAGAGATAACTGCTAAGTTTCTCACTTTGTTAATAGACTAATAATATACATTGAGATAGGGGATATAGGAAGAGTATAAGTTTTCTATTTTGTTTTGGTAGCGAGAGCAATTTCCACATCAGTCAAACTAAACCACTTGAAGTTCTTCAAACACACATGCTATCTTAACTTCAAGGCCTTGGTACATGCTTTTCCCTCTGTAAGGACATTCCCTGCCTCATTCCCTTGGTCAGCTCTCTGCATCTAGCAAACTCCCATTTATCCCTCAAGACCCATCTCCAAAAGAGTCCTCTCCCCAGAAGAATGTCCCTTCTAAATGCTTTTTAGGGTTACTACATTAGGTAAAGTGGACTTTCTGCTTCTCTGTTTCCTTTGTGCTTAAGTCCTTATGGTAAGGTCTGTGTCTGGTTCAGCATTTTGCCCCAGTCCATGGCAGGATATCAGGTGCTCAAGAGTTAATTGTTGAATAAATTATGGAAGAATGGTCAGAGGAAGAAGAGTTGTCAAAGGAGGACTAAGAAAGCATCATATGAGAAGTAGAAGGAGTATGAGGAGGAAATGATGGCATGGAAATCAATGAAGAAAATTTTAGAAAGGAGTAATCAGTGGTGTCAAAGCTTCCAAGCCATTGTGTAAGATAAAGACTGAAAATATCCATAGGATATGATAATCAGGGCAGTGGGGCCTTTTGCCAATATGACTTCAGGGAGTGAGATCTCATAGCAGAAATCAGATGGCAGTGTTTGAAAAACAGCTGGTAGGCAAAAGAGTAGAACCTGAAACTATGAGGAGCTGGTCCATGAGAGAAAGGACGGAAGAAGGAGATGTGGGGTCAAAGGAAGGCTCTTTGAAACGAGAGATGATTTAAAATATACGTGCTTTGATAGGGGCCTGGTATAATGAGAAATCTACGGTAAAGAATGAGGAGAAAGAATGATAACCAATCAGAGTCCAGCTTAGAGGAGGCATGAAGCATCATGAAGAAGGATTAATCTTAAAGTAGAAGAGGGCCTGGGAGGGAATGGAGATGGGTGTGGACATAGCCAAGTTTATAGGGATAGAGAAGGAAGTTTTGAGTGTTGAGAACTGACAGCTAATGTTCTCATTGAAATAGGGGAAGAGCTAGAAGTTCCTGTTTATGAATGTGTGTGTGTGTGTGTGTGTGTGTGTGTGTGTGTGTGTGTGTGTGTGTGTGGGGGTAGTTTGGACAGGACTGGGGATGTGCTCATGGAAAGGAATGAAGGTTCTGAGTAGTCATGGTAAGACCTGACAGAGAGTAAACTGACAAGAAATACATTACTTTTTTTTTTCTTAGAAGAGAAAGTCCTATTATTTTAAGGTTAGTGCCCCTTATGAATTCTAAGAGTTTATTGATTTGGATGAGAGCTTTTTATTGAGTATATAGGGAGTGTTGTAAGGTCATCATTAATTTGTGATATTATGCTTGAGAGACTATTACTGAGAAAATATTCTTCTTAAAGGGCAATCCTTCCATAATTCAAAGACTGTCATTTGACTCCCCACCTAGATATTTATATACTATGTAAGGGACCTGGACATTTAAGAGCATGTGATCTATGTGAGCCTCCTACATTACAAAAGGAAGAGGGAAGAATCCAACCATGTTATTACTTTAGTTGAGTTTGTCATACCCTTACTTGAATGCATGAGCAAGCCACTCTGTGCCACCTCGAATAAGCTATTAATCAGTATAAAAGTATAAAGATATACACCTTAAAAACATGGTTTTGTGTCCCAAGTGGCTCTGTAATATTAAACATTAACATTTATTGAATTCTTACATCACACCATATATTATGCTATAAGCTTTTGTGGTATAATCTCATTTAAATGTTATAATAATTCAAGGAGACAGGAAACATTTAAGTTGTTTTTTTATAGATGAGGAAACCGAGACTTAAAAATAGGTAACTTGCTTTTCTTTTAGCTTGCCATTCAAAGGAGAATGTGTAAAGTTCGGAGGGCCTGACATTTAATCAGTGTAGAGTTCTGTGTTTAAACTGCAACCTTACACAACTTTTTCTAACTTTTTAATTTTACGACACTGAATAACCTAGGTAGGGAAGTTTAAAAGTCCAGGCTAGCCTAGACCTGTGCTCAAGATGAACAGATACATGGCGTATGTGCCTTCCCATCTCCCTCTGTGTCCATTGCAGACATTGATAATCAGTCATAGCACACTTTTCTTGAGGCCCAGAAATGGTCTCAGAAGCCCTCACGAGATAGTTATCCAGGCAACCACTACTAACTGATTTGTCATCCAGAAGCTGCTATACTTAATTATTTTGTGAATCACATCTGGTGGGCAGAAGCATCAGTTTAGGCCCTCTGAGAAGCAACCAACATCGGAAAAGACCTATAAAGGCTTCACTGGGGGAAATGCTTGTGAAGATAAAGGGGAATTGGGGAGGGGAGCTACTGTGGCAGGGAGTGTTTTCAGACTACAGTGCACATTTGATACCTGTGGAAGGACAGAAGGAAGGAAAGATTGGGTAGGTAGGACCTCTGACTATGTGCAGTACTGAGGAAGTCTTAGCCAGGATGATGGGATTTCTAAGTAAAGGTGTCTCTTAGAGAAATCCCCCATTGGGCAGGAATGGGCTGGCTCTCATTCCTGCCTCCTTTACCTGCTCAGTCACGGGGGCTATAAACAGCCTGGGGGAAGCATGGCCTTGGAGCTAGAAGCCACAAGTCAACTAAATCCTTGATGAGGATTTGCGTGCACACTTCCATGGCAGCCATGACAAGTACCCCTGGATGTTTTAGCTGATTCTTACAGATCAGCTAGGAACTATGATTGTGCTACCAACATTGGCAATTCACAAAGCCACTGAAATTTTCTTAGCAGCTAGAAGATTAGAATTCTATTTCTCTTTTGTGGAGTAGTGGCTTGTATTTCTGAGTTTTTAGGAGTTGTATGTGGAAGAGTTGTTTCCTGTGTATTTGTGGAGCTCCTGGTTCCTCCCCTAACCATCAAATCCGGAGAAAGAAGAGGAAGTGGCAGCCACTTTTTTTCATTTGCCAACTGATCCCTGGTCTTAACACTTCATTCAGTTGGAAATTATGTTTCACTTTCACTTAGCAAAAGCCATCCTCTTTGTTAGGATTGTAACAAAGGATTGTAAAATAATAACATATGATTTATAAAGTGCTGTAAAACATTGGTATCTAAAGGGAATATGTTTAAGATCTTCAACTATTCCCTGAAATTACAAATAACAGAGATACTTATATAGCCCATTGGTTTCCTCCCAAATTATATTTTCACTGAAAGACATATGCTTTCGTCTTTGTCATGTGATAGACTTTTTTTTTTCTTAGCAGAGAAGCAAAGATTCTGCCACTTTAAGAGTTACTAACAATAAGTAGCATCTCAGCAAAGCTGTTTGGCTGATAACTGAGTTTATTCACTAGCTCAGGTAATTGGTCGTGCACACCACTCTCAGAGCATGCAGAACTGAAGGTGTACTGGAAAATCATACATCACCACACACCATGACAGTGACATCAATCACAGTCATTACCTACCATTTATTGATTGTCATTGCCAAGGAAATACATTAATATCAGATATTTATAACAACCCTGTGAGGTAGATGGTACTACCCCTTTTAGAGAGATTGGAAAAAAACGAAGGGGATCAGAGAACTTAAGGAGGTTACCATAGTCAAACGGTAAGTGGGTAAGTGACGGAACTGAGGTTTAAAGCCACACACCCTTTGTCTCCAAGTCTAGAGCTCTTAATTACTATTCGTGGTTATTCAAAATGAGTCAGAAGCTGTAGGTCAAATCAATTGACACCATGGGTCTGCTGCATATAATACTATGCCCCCTCCCCCCATTTAATCAGATTTGCCTTCAGGGCTGGATGCAAATATCATTAAATGCCTGTAGTACACATACAGTTAGTAAGGCAACCCTTATCTAAATGTATTAATCATGCTTTGCACCTTAAGGCTAGCCTCAGATAAAGGAGCTTTGTACAGGGATTTTCTAAAGTACATTAAAAATAGAGAACACTTTCTCTGTTTTTCTTTTCTCAAAGTTATGTGGAGGCCAAGGATAGTGTTATAAACCACAGGACAGCAGAGGCCATGTCTAGCTTAATCCTAGTTCCCAAGAACTGTGTCTGAGACATAAAGAAAGTTCTCTACACAGACACTGCATGAAGGGTCACTGACATATTTGGCTGCTGAGAAAATGTAATATTCATTGAATAGAAGATTACAGGCAGGGAAAGAATATTATAAGTTCACTTAAATTAAGATGAAAAAATATGTAGAATAGTATGTGCCCCAAGTCTGGTCAGTAGTCTACTTTTCTTTGAGGGCGAGGGTGGTTCTTTGTGGATCTGATTTTCCTAAAGGACACAAAAAAGGGGCAATTGGCTCAGCCATCGAGAAGAGAAAATGAAAAGGAACATCTGACCACTATTTTTTTTTAAATGTCTTATTACAAGTCTTGGGAAAATGTGTGCAGAAGATGAAAATAGCCAGGTGTTTGGGTAACAACCCTCTGGGGCCAGCTGGCAGAAGGCATCTGGTCATTGGAACAGATGGAAAAAAACACCTAAAAGATGAAGAGTTAGTCCAAGAGAGGGCACAGGAAAACACCCAGTGTGGGGGAGGCAATGGACAGACCATAAATTATGCAGATGAAAAAGGATTAAAGGAGCACATTTTAGAAGGTGCTAGTGTTTAATAAAAGGTCTTTAATCAGCAGAAGCAGATGTCATTTGGAAGTCAGTTGTCCCTTCAGATGTTGGTGGGTCAGAAGACATGCACAGGAGGTGGAGAGACTTCCTTCAGTGCATGCTCTGATGACACGGAGCACCTTCAGCAAAAGAACCACCAAGCTCAGGGGTCTAAATTACAAGGCAAGCAAGTCTCTCCGAGTTGAAAGTAGGAGATAAAAAACTACTAAAATTTGCACAAATGCCATGTAATAAATGGCCTCATGGGGAAGTAATCCAAAATATATGTCTTGGATTTTAAACTTCTTATCCAGTAAAATGATGGACCATATTTATAAGGGAGAAATGCAAAGTACTGCTGTGGTCTCCTACTCTCCACCCTGCCACTATCCTCTGACCCCACCTGTATTTCTAAGCCACCAACATACTGTAAATAACAACTAACACTACTTGGCACTTGCTACGTATAAGCATTGCTCCAAGTATTTTACATAAATTAACTTGTTCATCCTCACAAATAGCCCTCTGAGAAGATGCTTTTATTATATTATCCCTATTTTACAGATGGGTAAACTGAGTCACAGAGAAGGAATTGATAAAAGAAAAAAACCCAATAGGATAAAAAAAATGTAGTCCCACCATTGTTAAAATAAACTGCTGGTTATAGCAGCCGAGAGCTGGAGGCGAAAGGTAGAAACGGAACATAGGAGAAATGGACAAGAAATTAAACCAAACTTTTTCAGGCAGGAGTGGGGAGAGACTAGTCTTAAAAGAAGAAAGATAAGAAATAAGCCTAAAGTCTATAAAGTTAGACCAATATTTACTTGTTAAAGAGACTGGAGCTAGAGCACAATCTCTAAATTGTGAAAATGCAACACGGTTGGTCTATATCCTCAAGTCAGCCTAATGACAACAAACCTTAAGAAAGCACTGGGAGTAAAAGGAAGCAAAAGAGAAGGAGAGGAGACTTCAGACGAGGTGGGGCAGGAGGACACAGCAGTGCTGTTGACTGTACAATGATAGCCATCTGTCGTGGTCCATAAACCCTCAGGGCTTTGGCTCCCAAACCCGAAAAGTCTCATGTCGTCTGTGGGGTCCTCAGAGAGAAGTTAATCAGGCGTCCTCTTCCTGGGCACATCAGTCTGTTGTTACACATATGTTCAATTTGAGACTCTGCCTTCCAAGAGAAGCTGTTTTTCATTTATGCATATGTAAGCCGAATCCACCAGACAACCACTAGAGGTCCAAGGCCATTCTTAGCTGGTGTCTTCACTCCACCGCACACTCGCCTTGGCTTCTGTTGTTGCCTCTGAAGCAAGTGCCCAGACCCTGAGTTCTACAGGCTGAAAGTGTAAAGGTACAGGGCTGTATCAGCCTCATGATTCTCAACTTGTCACAGCAAGAGACACTGTTCCAAGAATGGGGCCAGGGATAATACGAAGATGTTCTCAACCAGGCAAAATATGCAAACAAACTGGTTGAAAGGGAGGTGCAGGGCAAATCCAGAGTCTTAGCTTCTGAGCTGGAGCAGAGAGAGGGGATGGACGAATTAATGTGATTGTAGCTCAGAAGTAGAAATGTAGGGACTCAGTTACTTTCAGTATCTTTGTTCAGACTAAAAGCTGAAAAGTAAAACATAAATTCATTCCACAAACTTTATCAAGGTGGAGTTCTCAAAATACAAGTTTAGATTAAAATCTTCTCTCATTTTATAAGATGGCTTGTGTTACTTATTCGGAGTCTCCCCATAGCAAATATGGAAGGAGTTAGCTTTCCTTCTAATTTCCTCTCTGCTCTGGTATGACTTTTGCCACCATGCCCAGTTCCTGCTCGCTCTGCCCCTCATCTACTGTAGTCTGGAGAAAATTCCCTCTCTGCCTATTTTAGTATACCTTAAAAGTTATTATCTCTTCTGTGAGGAGTCAATCTCCTAAACCATTGTGTTGGGGACATGAGATGGTACAGACAGTAAACTTCCTGAGAGGAGAGAGGGGTAGGAATACCTCTCCAAATTGGAAATTATAGCAGACTGGGGTCAGACAGAAGGTTGGAGGTGTGTGTGTGTATGTGTGTAACACGCATGCACATCAACTTGATTGCTGGCAACATTTATCAGTTTATCAGGTAAATCTTCAGGATTAACTGATTACAAACCTCTATTTAGGCTTATTTTGTTTTCCCAGTGTGCTATTAGACATAGGGCTGTCTACATTGTTTAGTCCAATAGTGTTTCTCAACATTGGCTGTATATTGTTATTTTGGGAGGAGCTTTAAAAATGTCCTATGGGAGAATCAGATTCAATTGGTCTGGGTATGCCCTCTGCAACAGGACTTTTAAATCTTCCCAGATGATTCTAATTTGCAGACATGGCCAAGAACCAAAGGTGTAGAGTGACATCCTAATAGGAGCCTAAGGATTCATCAGGCTACTGAACCAGATGAAAGGACATGTTATAGTAACAACATTACTTAAAAGGAGGAAAAGACACTGAAAATAAACATCTAAATGCAGGTCTTTCTGTTTATAAAACAGCAGCACCAACAGATATGATTCAGTAGTGGAGGCCACAGAAAACACCGGATCTCTTCCAAGTTTTATTCTTCTTGTTAATGCATTTGCCATCAAGGTATGTTATAGTCCCCCTCTCTTAAGTACTAAGAGATGCTCAGGAAGCTTGGAGGCCAAAGGTACAGTTTTATTAGCAATATGTCCACTGGTTCTCCCTGGAGTTCAAGTATCAAAATAACCTCTACAAACAAACCCACTGCTTTCAGTGCATATCAAGATAGACACCAAATCAAGTTATACAGATCTGTCACCCCTGATCTCTAGGTGAATAGACTACGAAACCAGAAGATTATGCTGCTGGGGGTTTGGAAAAGAGAATGTCAGTCAGATTCGCATTTCCTTCTACACCTGGGACACCCAGGCAACTTTCAAGACATGACTTTAGTCAAGGAATTCTTTTCCTTATAATTCTATCAAATCTGATTAATGATAACATGCCATCTTCATTGAGCACTGCTCTGTACCAGGCATTCTACTAAGGGCTTTATATGGATTATCTCATTTCACCCTCACATTTTCTACAGGAAGTAGATGCTATTTTCCTCATTGTACAGGTGAAGAAATTGAGACTTAATGTGACCTTATGACATGGTCATTATCTTGTGGCTCGTAAATGATAGAGTAAGGATTTATACCTAGATCTGTGACTTCAAAATCCAAGCTTTTATCACTGAGTTTCTGCCCTTGGTTTATAGACTTCCAAGGTAAAACAGTTCAATTTTGTTTGTTTTTCAGTCCCTTGGTTTTTCCCTTCCTAGAATCTGAACCTAGTAATTGTAATGATGTGTAATTTTTTTGTTATTGATTTACTTAAAAATGAGTCTCTAAGAGTTTGCCAGTGTATCCATGAACTTCAAACAATAGCTGACTTCGTAACTGGGGACTGAGATGTTTATACAATCTGATTAATTCTGAGAAGGAAGCAACCAACGATAAAAATTGAATATGCTCCTGCACTGACTCATACCATCAGTGCTGCTATTTTGTCAACATTGAAAATTGGATTTTAAACTTAATACTGTTCCTTTTCTGTTTTAGCTAATGGTTATTATAATATTTTGCTCAATCTGCCAGAGACACTTGAAAATCTTCCCAAAGCTATCATTAGCAAGTAATGATATAGGGCCACCCAGGGTTTCTCTGGCTACCTATACATGGATACATGGATGAAGAGGTATGATGATACCTAAGCTTTTCTAACACTGATTGTATTGCTACAAATAAACAGAGAGGACAGCAAATGAAGATTTGGTTAATCTGCATTTGAATGTGTGTATGTACAGGGATCCCCACGTACTTGTCTTCTATGAACTTTTGTCTCGTACATTTAGGGTGATGCCAGCCTCTGAGAAGCCCTGTCATTGTAGTGCATGCGAAGTAAACGGCTTAGGCTTAGCTACTATCTGAGCTTGCCCTCCTCCTCTGAGGGCATAAATGAGACGGATCTTCTCTCAAGGATGTTCTAGCCATTCTACAGAATGTCAGAGTGTCTTGCCTGGGACTCTGAACTTGAACTCAATGTCAGTGGGTGAAGGCCGTCCATGTGGATTTATGGAATCTCTAGCACCTCTAAAATCCATTGCAACTTCTCAGAGTCTTCTGAAGCCAGATAGCCTAGAATAAATAAATCTCAAGAATTGGTTAATTTCCTTTTAAAGCTTTTACTACTCTGAGGCCAAGACTGGATTTTTTTAATTCTCCAAGTAAAGCGCCTAGCAACATGTCCTTTTATGCTGTAGGCTCCTCTATCTTCTGGGTTCAAGGACAGAATGGAGTTGAGACAGTAATGGGAAGAGGTGATGCTTTTCCCCTTTCACTGGCAGAATAGGCCATGTATCCTTCTCCTTGAACTATGGGAAAGAGGCACATGGCAGAACACTGGAGATGTCCTTTGATGGAGAGACCAGGTTTTGTTTCCTTGATTATAATATGTATTATAATTTATATGATTATATGCATATCAAGATATGTATTTATACTGTAGTATAAATTTTAACTAAAATGAATTTTGGAAATAATGCAAAGTTATGTGCAATACCTAGAGAGAAGCTAGAACGATGAGAAAGACATTGTGAGATTCACAAAGACGCTCCACAGCTCTCTTTCCAGGCCTGCAGTAGGACTGCACTTCCCCACCATCCCCTTGAACTAGGAGTGGCCTTGTGACTATTTTGGCCAGCCAAGTGTGCATGGAGGGGAAACATGTCACTCCTGGGCAGAAGCTTTAAAGCCAGTATGTGTTTCGCAATGCTCGCCTTCCTGTCAGCATGGTAGATGGCTGCTCCATCAGCCCTGGTCCCTGATGGAATCTTTTTGTGGATCCACTATGAACATGTAGACAGAAAAAGAAATTTATTTGAAGCTACTGAATTTTGCAGTTATTTGGATTGGCAACATATTCTGACTGATAAGAAAAGCATCATGTTAAAGCCCCCATGTTGAGGGATAATAGAAATATGATGAAGGAAAATGCTCAGGAAAAAAGAACTTGAAAATAATTTATTTTAACCTTAGGAACTGCTGGCCAACAAATGTAGGAAAGGATTGAAAAGATATTAAATTGCCCAGGCCAAGCCCTATAAAGCTTCTGTTTTTTTTTTTTTTAACTTGTAATATATATAACATAAAATTTGCCATTTTAACCATTTTTATTTGTATCATTTGGTGGCATTAAGTACATTCATGTTGTTGTGCAGCCATCAGCACCATCCATTTCCAGAACTTTTTCATTAACCCAGAGTGAAACTCTGTACTCATTAAATAGTAACTGCTCATTCTCCCTTCCGTAACCCATGACAACCACCATTCCGCTTTTTGTCTCTATGAATTTCACTACTCTAGGTACCTCATGTAAGTAGAATCATACAGTATTTGTCCTTTTGTATCTGGCTTATTTAAAGCTCCCACCCCTTTTTAAAAAAAGATTGCTTTCTAGTTTTTGCTTACAACTCTTATATCTGTCTGGTGATTTCTAAGACAGTCTTTGCTCAAGGAAGAGAGAGGGATGACAAAAATCTGCCCTAATCACTGACTCTGGCAGTGGGTCGAGGTGGCTGCATGCTTTCCAGGCCAGAGGTCAGCAACCTTTCCAAACTGGAATGTTGGGGATCCAAGCCCAGTGCTTCCCCTGGGTCAGGGGTCAGGCATGGTTTCAAACCCTGAGTGAGCAATTTCTGCCTCCTGCTGATACAGGAAAGGCAGATTGCTGTGTCTCCCAAATTGAAGTGAAGAGACAGCTTTGATTTCTTACAATTGTAAAGGTTTAGCCCAGTGACAGCAGGTGGTTGGTTATAGCTTTCAGATGGGGCTGTGACAATGATGACAGGTCCCAATGACATAGGAAACCACTCACTGGACCATCAAAGAAGGAGATCCATTCTTTTTACCTCCATAAAATTAAGCTGTCAGAAGATGTCTGGGGAAGTTATTACCCTTTTTGGTAACTTTTTCCCCCAGAATTACACTTGTTAGACCTATGTGGATAGTCTAAGGTGGACATTGGAGGGGTGAGGGATGGCGATGGGACTGGGGTCAGAGAACTCCAGGTTGGAGAATGCAGAATACACTGCGTTGATGTGGCCCCCGAGCTCCTGTTCAGGGAGGTGGGCCAGCTTTGGAGGACATGGGTGAGCCATCAAGACCACTTCTGAAATCTAGCTTTTGCATGCTTCATTAGAAGGCCATGTGGACAGAGTGGTGAAATCCTGTCTTCTGGTCATACTGAAGTTTTTGTTTGGAAATTAGCAGAATCAGAGTTTTATTTTTATTTTTAAAAGGTAATGGGAAACTTCGGTAATTGCCATAGAGATAATAAAATTGCGCTCTGGTTTATGTATTTGCTTAGTAGGTATCTCTATGTGTCAAGCATTTAATTAGGTGCTGAGGATACAACAGAAGCAGAAGCACAAATGATTTCCCCCTTCATGGGGCTCCTAGTCCAGGGAGCAGACAAATATTATTCAATTAATAAGTCAGTCAATAAGTATTTATTGAACATGTGAGGTGTTCCAGACATTGGGGATATTCCTGGAAGCTAATCAGATACAAATCTTGTAAACAGAATGTCAACTTGTAAATCTAACGAGGGCTAGGAAAGAGAAGTGTTCTGTACCTTGAGAGCCTATTATCTGAGTCTAAGATAGTCAGGGAGAGCTTTTTTGGAGATCTGAGGTACCAAAGAGCTTCCCCAGGCGAAAGGGGACAGAAGTGTATTCCAGGCAGAGGGAAGAGCATGTGCAAGGGCCCTGTGGGAATGCATTTGGTGAGAATGAGGAAGAATGGAGACCATTTGTAGTTAGAGTAGAGAGAGAGGGATTGGTAGACAAGTTAAAGCTGTAGAAGCAGGTGGGAGCCAGTCAGGAAAAGTGTACTCATAAAAGCCAGAACAGTCTGGCTGGTCATTTCCCTTGTCAGAATGTGCACATCCTCTTCTTCTCTTCCTCAGCACAGTGTGGTGGCTGAGAGCATGGATTCTGGAGCCAGACTGCCAGAGTTGGAGCCCTGCTCTCACAAGCTTTGTGACCACATAAGCAAGTTGCTTAACTTCTCCGTGTCTCAGTTTTTTTTATCTGTAAAATGGTGAATATAATAGTACATATCTCATAAATTTGTTAGGAAAATTAAATGAGATTACACACACATACACATACACACACACAGTGTTTAGGATGATATCAGGCACTATTTATAAGTGCCACATAAATAAGACCTTTTATTATTACCCTGTATGGTAGAGAACATCACTCTTTACCAAATAGTTCCTAATCAGTTTATGAATAAGAAATCCACGCTGAATTATATCCAGAACACATAATGTTTGCATCATGAACAGAAAAAAATAAAAAAATAAAACAAACTGTAGGTCTTTTCAGTGTCCATTTAAGGTGTGGAAAAATTCATTTCTCAAGTAAGTCATCTTGGAAAAGTGCTCTTTCAAGGTAAGGGAATTAAAATGCCTTCTGCTTTGCCCAGTGTGTACTTGAGATTTTTGGGTACTGTTTCAGGTGATACTCAGAACTGACCAAGGGCAGCAGTTACCTCAGATCCTCTTATCATTTTATCATTGATGTGACTGAGCAATTTTAGAAAGGCAGAGGCAGAAGTGACCTTAGAGATCGATTAGTCATTTTTTCTGATTTAATTGGTGGTTGGTTTCTACACAAAGTGATCACACGAGAAAACAGAGCTGCCAGCTTAAGACTTCAGTAGACAAGTAAGTAATTTAAATTGAGATGCTTCTGCGTAACTCATCAGTCATCTGAAGCTTCTCTTTTGGAAGGTGGTAATGCATTTTTGCTAAACTTTGGGAAAAAAAAACTATTTCTGAAAAATAAAAATAATAAGCAGCCTTACTTTGTCCCTATAGGTTCGGTAACATTGTGAGTCATCAGACCCTCCGTGTGGATGACACTAGGTTATTAAACAAACTTTTATGGAATGCTCACTATCTATGGGGCCTTGTGATGGATACTTTCACATGATGCCTTGTTTAATCCTCACAGTAATTTCATGGAGACTCAGACAGGTCTTGCGCCCATTGGCCCTTGGGTCCCGTCTAGCCCTTCCTCTGCTCTGCTTTGTATTGCAGGGCACTGACTCCTGCAGCTGCCTTTCCTAGTCTCTCTTGCCCACTGGTTCCTGGTTCTGTTTGGGCATTTGGAGGCAATAGTGGAGATGTAGGATGCGGTGGAGAGAGAAGCCACGTATTTCTTCTCTTTCTCCCCCGCACCCGCCTCCAGCTCCCATGGGACTAGTAAGATATGGTTCAACTTCCACTTGGTGTCTACACTCCTAGACTCCCATAACATTGTGTCCTCCCTCGGTCTCTCTAGTTAATGGATGGTTGCACTTCCTGCTCTCATTCATCTCTGGAATTACCCCACTGTCTGCTGTTAGGCTTACAGTCTCCATAACCTGTGTAACCATTTCCCTGAATTAAATTCCCCCTATTAAAAATATGTGAAGTAATGCCTGTTTTCTTATTTAGGCCCTAACTAATAGAGTTTAGTATAATTATATCTTTTTTTTTTTTTTTTTAAATATATGAGGAAACCAAGGACCATACAGGCTATATATCACAATAGTAAGCTGCCAGCTTACTCAGTATCAATATCATAAATCTACAAATTAAATAAAAGTCCTTGTACTCCTAAACTCACAAACTTTTCTGCTATTATACTATGGTGCCTTCATAACTCTCTAGAAAAAGGAAACTTTATTTATAGGGGTGATCTCTCTTGGATCATTAGTATCATGATGGGTTTTACCACAGTCCTGTTTTAGTTCATTTATGTTGATGGCTCACTGAAGATGAGTTTGAGGATCAATCTTACATCACTCCAGAGACAGAATTATTAGGCCCAGATCAGAAAGTTGCCCTTTTGTGTGTCCACTAAAGCTCGGTTCTTTGCAAAGTCCTCCACAGATCCTTGAAGCCAACAAGTTTTGGTCACTTTTCTAGGCCAGAGGAGGAATTCCCTTTATTTCAGTTCAAATAGAAAATTGAGATCTGTATTCCTCACCTTGAATTTACTCAGAATCAGGATAGGGATACCCTTAAATTATCGTTAAGTCCCACACAAGATCAAAGACTTTGGACTTTACCATAATTTTAGACTTAATTTTTAGATTCTTTTCATAGGAATAAATCATAGGCTAAAATGTTTGTGGTCTGAAAACACTGAAGTCAATTTACTTGTAGAGACTCTTCTTATGAAGAAGTTGGCATTCTAAAAAGGACAGATAAAATGCTAAACCAGCAGTAGAAAAACAGCCTCGGAATTCTCTCTTTCTGTTAAATAGTAAGAATAGATAGATGGGACCAAGTAGTGGAGAGTGTTGAAGTCTAGGGTGTGTGTGTGTGTGTGTGTGTGTGTGTGTGTAGGGGAAGGGGTGCAATGCCAAGCTATCAAAGCAGTGAGTGATTTGACGATGTGTTTAGGAAAATAGGTAAAATTGTGTTGGTTGAACTTAGAAATGGAGAAGAGGGTCTGGATGGAGGGCACTATTATAATATTATTATAGATTATATATATGGCATATAATATATATATAATTATGTTATTATGATAATTAAAAAGAAAAGTAATAAAGTCTTGAACTAAGTGACTGAAATAGAAGCCACAGGTAGATACATGAGATGATGTGGAGATAGAATTGGCAAGATTTGATTATTGATTGGGATGGAGATGAGGGAGGAGAGAAAACTTCAGGATGATTCTGTTTGGAGTCTTCATGACTTTATCTTTTCTTTTTTTCATATAATATCCAACCTGAATAACTTTTCATCCTATTGTGGCCCTTTCATATTACAACTGGAAACTGGTTGATAGTCATTCTTTGATGAGGACGGAGAAGTGTGCTAAGTGGTTTAGCACAGCACTGCATTTCAATAGGAAGCAGAAAGAGAACAACTAAAATATTCTGAAGTCCTCGGTGCTGCTGACCATGGACTGAGACCATGGGGTGTAAAATAAATGGGGCTCCTTCATTTACTCATCTCACAGGGAGTAACTGAGAACCCATAGGGCTTTATGGTATTTTTAGATGTCTAGAACATCCTTAAAAGTAAAAATTTTAGACAGGGTCATGCAAGGTGTGGGGTAATTATGTGCCTCATATTCACTTGGAGGTCAGAAGTCATCCTTGAAGGGATACCTAACATACCCCACCTCTCCACGCAGGCTGTTGCCATGCTGCCTTGAGGGTAGATGATGCCTTTTCTTATCTTTGTGTCCTTGCTTCGGCTGGTCCTCTTACCTTAAGGACCTACCTGCTCATTGCCATGGTCCACATCCTCCCTATGCTTCAGCTCCTGAGTGCCTCCTGCTGCCCTCCTCCCTCCTAAATTATTTGTTTTCCTTTGAACCGTTACAATGTAAATATTTCACATTGTTATGTTCTTCGCAATATATTACATTTTATTACCCTTTGATTTCTCCAATTGTGTTAGTCTTGTCTTTCCAAGTAGATTGCAACCTTCTCGAAGAAGAACTATTTCTTACTCTTTATCATCCTTCGCAACACCTGGTACAGAGTGAATGTTTGTTGATAATTGATTTAATATTAAAAAAATTGCCCTAGTGTTGTCCTAGCCACCTTATCTCCATAGTTAAACCTTATTGTTTTCTTTTTCACTTGTGGGCTGCCACCACACATGTGAACATGCAGTACAAATTCTGAACGTTGAGATATTTCTTCCAGGCAAAAGAGTACTGAGACATGGAACACTCCAGACATGTGGTATGGAGGGAAGGAGGGAGGAAAAAAGAAAAATGTATTTGGGAACACAGCTTGTTCTTTGACCTGGGAGAACATGTTAACTGGAGTTACTGAAAACCAAAGCTGCTCGAACAATTATCAGTCCATCTTCAGACTCTGGTATGTCATAAAGCAGCAATACAGTAGGAAATGACATAAATTTTTGGTGGGACATTTGGATAAAAAGAGTTTTCTGCTTTAAGAACATTAGATTCTGTGTCAGTATGAGAGACCAGCTGGTCATGTTTCATTAGCAATTATGTATTGAGCTAGGAATATTATGTCAACTTATATCTACAAGTTGAAAATTTCACCATAAATGTAGATAAGTGTACATAAATGTATTTTAAGTTCCACTAAAAAATAAGTAAACTGAGATTCAGGGAGTTTAGGTAACTGAACAACAATAAATTGCCTCCTCCCGGAAGCCTTCCGGATGGGGTAAGCACTATTATCTCTCCCATAACAAACTGCAGCTATCTTTATCATAGCCCCTCCATATTATTTTATATGGTAAATATAATAATATAATAATCTATTTTATGTATCTTTTCTATTAGATTGCAGCCTCCTTGAGAATAAAGTTCAGTTTCCATGTCCAGGGTGTTTTTCCCTGTTACATGTACACACTACTATTTTAATGCATGTCATAGACTTTGGGGTTTTAAAATACAGAATGCCCTTCAGTTACTGAGAGTAATTACTAGCTTTATTATGTAGTCAAGGTTACACCATATGTCCTTCTTCTCTGAAGAAGGGAGTTTTTTTTTTTTTACGAGCCCCCCAGCCCCACCCCTCACTTTATTTCAGTGGCCAGAGAGACTCTGTTTCTGGAAGTTAATGTCAAAAAAGGGTAGCTGATAGTTTTAATTGCTCCCTGGCAGAAAGGTTGCTACGGACACTAGAGAACATTCATGGTTAATTTTGTAGAACCATGGCTAATGGGACAAATCACTTGGCCTTGGAGACTCCTCCAGCTGAAAGAGCATAAAGAGATGTAGAGGAGGAGGCAGGCCATGAGCTCTGCCCTGGGCTCATGGCAAGGAGAAAGCAGGCAGATGTGACTCATTGGATTAGCTGTGGGTGGCATTGGACTCAACTGTCACAGCTGGGCTGACATCAGCAGCACGATTGACATCAGTGCAAAGGCAGTGGCAGTCACCCAGCGGTGTGTGGTGGGGACAACTAGGGTTTGAATCCTGCAGAAAATCTGTTGGAGGATACCAGACAGCAGCAGTGAGCCCTCTCTTACTGTCCAAAGTCTCTTTAGGCTCAGCTTGGAGAGCTTATCTAGGAGGTGCTGTGACTTGGCTTAGATCACACAGAACATTAGAAGCCAGGCGGGGGCTAGCAATTGGAAGGTCAGACTCCCAGGCTAGTGCTCTCTCCATAGATCACACAGAAAAGGGGACATTAGCAGATATTTCAGAAGTTGTAAAATCCAGTTAGGGAAAACCTGATTCTTAGGCAGTTTGCCTCTTCAAAGCACAAAAGGTCTTTCGGGTGTTCAGTGACTACAGTGATTTGACACAGTAGCGTGTCATTATTTCCTGGAGGTGATTCTTACAGATTGAGCTGGAGAAATACCGCAGTCATGCAGCCATCATGCATGTGCTGATCTTGATTGATGGATACGAAGCGACAACAGTGATGCATGTGAGAAGGAGATTCCATTGGAGATCCCTTCCTGTGCAGGCAACTCTGTGCCTTTCAAAGAGGAAGCAGTAGGGCATCATTAAAACTATAGTAATCTTTAAAATAATTATTAAAGATAGTAAATAGCTTGAATTTGTTAAACCCTTCACTTATTTAAAATGCTTTGAGGAATCCTGTCTCACACGATCTTCACACCTACTTCTGCATAACTTAGCAGGTAGTAGTAAGTAGTCTCATCCCTTTTGTAGAAGACGATCTGAAACCAGAGAGGTTTGGTGATTTGCCCAAGATCACGCAGTCATTACAGTCAGAACCAGGATGTGAATTTTGGTTCTTTATCAAGTGATTTTGTGGAGTCAAGTTCACAATACCCTTTCTGAAATTCCGAAATCCAAACGAGAAAATCATAAGTCTATCTTTCCTTTCCTAACTCATTTAGCGCCAAAATGTTACCTGGCCTGAACTACTTTGGCAACAAAACTCATTTTGAGACGATATGAAGCTCTTTATTGTTCTTTTTAGGGAGAATATCCATATATTTTTACTACAGAAATTTTAATGTGTTCAATTACTGCTGGAAATTGGTATATTATATTTGTTGTCTGAGCCATGTTGTCTCCATAAAGCCCAATAAAAGTTCTGATTTCAAGAGTATATCTCTGAACAGAAGAATTTTGGATAATAGTATCCCTGAAGTAGACTGCCTCTGCCATCTAAAAGAGTCAGGAAATGAAGTGTTTACATTAACCAGATATTCTGGTTAATTATTACTAGAGGTGCTGTACATGCAGGACTAATGTTGAACAAATTGGACTGTAACAAAATACACTTAATATCGACTCAGCAGTCGTGAGTGAGGGTTACATAAGATAATTCCGGTAATCATTTGGCAGAATGTCTGGTTCATAGGATACATTGCATAACTAGAGTGTTGTCTATTACCTTTCTTAATACACTTTGTATCCCCACATTCCAGAGGAAACAGTGACAGGAAGAAAGGTTAAGTAACTCGCTCAGGGTCACATGGCTAGGCTAGTAAGTAGCACCGCCTGGACTGGGCACCCAAACTGTCTCTTCCACTCAAGGCATATGCAAAACCAGTAGGGTAGAGATCATTCTTGGATCTTCCAGGGGTCTTTAGAAATCCTTCCAGATCATCATTATGAGAATTAATTACTGAATCATTGGACTGTAGCGTGTGGATGTGCTGTTTAATAGCCCGCTGGTTAAGCCAGGTTTTTTTGGCTGGAGAGAATGGGTGGGGGAGGGACGGGAGGAAGAGAATGACTATGGACTGGCAAACCTCTACTCCAGAGAATTATTACGAGTACAGTAAATCCCTTGGATGCATCGGATGAAGCCTTTCTGAGAATTAGAGCAAGGAAAAGGCACTCCTAGGACTATCTCCCAAATTCTGTGGATCAGGCCAATGAAACCTATGGTTTGGGGGAAAAATAATCATGCCTATTGTTGTGTATAAATAATAAGACTTCGTTCCATTCCCATCCTCCTCCCAGCTCCCCTCACAATGGCTTTTTTTGCCTTTTTGATTTCCTTACTTTGAATCTAGGACTTTTCATTTTCAAACCACGCTTTGGAGGTGAGTATCTGTTGGAGCCTGGGGAAGATGAGTGGGCTGAGGGAGAACAGAAGCCTGCAGTGCAAAGACACAGGAGATGAGAGGAGAGCAGTGCTTGCTTCAAAATTTGATTCTAATCCCACACGCAGCTCCTTTCCTGTCACAAGTCACGTCCCAGATGGTGAGAGAAGAGTTCCAGCGCCTCATGCTTGTGGTCTCTCAGGACAGGCTGGCAAGAAAGTGAGCCCCTGGGCAGCTAAGCTTCAGATTAAGAGGACCTCAGTACCATTGTGTTGGCAGCTGCTCCCACTCACCCGTGTGCCGTGCGGCATCAGCACGTCTGGCCTTATTTGCTATTCGAGACGCGGCGCTTGAAAGGTGCCCCTCCCCCCGCCTCCTTGACATTTGTCCAGAGATTAATTGGGCTAATCCCCTTCTTGGAAGAATGGTTTGGAGAGTATGTATTCTGGGAGGGAGAGGAGGCAGGCGAGGCTGAAGAGGCAAGCGTTAATGAAGGCGCCAGGGCTCGCCGGAGCCTTTGAAGGAAGAAAAGAGCAAATTTCTCTGCTGTTCCTGGACAAAGCTGACAGGTGGGCAGGGAGACTGTGGCTCTTCTGTTCTGCCAGAAGGTCTGTGCACACCAGCAGTAACGACTTTTGACAGCACCAGCTGTCACTCAGGGAAGAAGCACTCTCAGCACACCTTGGCCTGCCATTCTCGTCTCTTGTACTGAGAGCAGAAGGTGAGAGCACCAAGAAAGGCCATCCCGACTGTGGAAAACACACAGTGCTTGGGTACTTGTCTGGGATACTTACCAAAGTACTTTTAAAGTTTGTTTTGAATCAGACATTCAAAATACATACTATTTATTGTTTGAGAGTTTTGGTCGGGGGAAGGTAAGTGACCATAGGCAGTGAGTGTTTTCTTGTACTGTATGAGGCTGTCTTGATTTGGGAGGAGACACAAAGCTTCGCTTCATTGTCTAATCAAAATAGCTAGCATTTATTGGAGCTTATTATGTGTCAAGGCATTGTTTTAAATATTTTATATGCATTTTATTCTTCATAAGGATTCATATGAAGTAGGTGCCAATATTGTCTCCATTTCATAGCATTAGTAACCTGCCCAGAATCATTTGTAAATGGCGGCATGAAGATTCAAACTCCTCCAGTTCAGATCATGGCCCCGCACTCTTAGCCACTGCACTAGGCTGCATTGCTAACAGAGAAAAGAAAATAAGCATTTTGCCTGGGCCAGTCCCAGGTTAAAACATGACTTCAGTGAGACCAAACAGTTATTTGAGGATAATGCATCTCGGGAGAACTGAGGACCAAGAACCATGGACATACTTTGAGGTCTCTGGGAACCTCTGAGAGCTGTGTGCCTAACTGTACTATAGGTGGAAAATTTCCTCCAGCTAACAGGATTCTAACTGTGTGCTGCGTCTCTTTGTAAATTACTGCAGACACTGACATAACGAATATGAAAGGACTGATGGATAATCAAATAAACTTACAGGAAGAGAATTCTTAAAGTGGGATTTATATTGATGCCCATTATAAAAACTGTTAATAATGAGAAATTTTAAAGTGTCATTGCAAGGTGAAAGGAAATTTGCAAGGGTACGAATATCTGTTCATCTTTTACCAGAGGTAAGATAACTATGTCACAGAATTTGCTTTGAGAAAACTGAAATGACAGATGATAATGTCAGAACAATGGTTAGAGAGTTTGGGTCATATCTTTGTGATTTTCGAGCAGAACAAGCAGTCTTGGACTTAGGAGCATCTAACTTAAATTGGTTTATCTCTTCTATGTAACCACTGTCCACCCTGCAGGAAGCACAACTGGCTTCTCTTCTTCCAGCCATGTCTTTTTCTGTTGTGAGGATTGCTTTCCTGAACCTCTAACTAGTACAGATTCTCAGGTGGGGTAAGAAAGAGAAAGGAGAGAAGATGTAGAGTCAACTCACCTTGTGTTTGATCTTCGAAACCAACCTAAGAGGAAATACTGTCTTCATTTTATCATGAGGACACTAAAGGCTGAAGCAGTTACTAATCTAAGACCACGCGATGCGTAAGTTGACAAGCTGGATTTGTACACGGGCTGTGACATCCAGAGCAGTGGTTTCCACATGGTGTTCACTCCTACTCGTCATCGCGTCTCCAGCACCATGTGGTAAAGATGATGGAGGAAGGGAAGAGAAAACTTCGTTCCAAACCACCTTGGTGTCAGTCCCCTTCTTTCCTTTGCTTTGCTGCCAGGCTGTTTTGCCACACCCAGAGTTGTCTCCTTGCTGTAGAAGAGGCAGGGGTGAAAGGGGATGAAGGTGGAGGTCCTTGCTTTGTAATTCCCATTTTGCACCTTTCTCCCAGTCCAACCACAAGCCCCCTCTCACTTCCTAACTCTGCTCTCATCCTACACAGATCCTCACTGCTCACTAAGACCAGAAAGCAGCTATACTGCTCTGATTCCTTAAGATAGAAAATGACTTTGATAATCTTCATTGAACTCCTTGGCCTGACACATCTGGGGGGCAGGTAAAATCTTCTTGTGGAGTTAGGAAGTTGTTTTTCAATATTCATCACCAGTACAAGGTTACAGTTAAAAGTTCACTATACCTAGAAAAACCTTGATGTCCGAAGAGAACCTGTTCTGAACCAGACTTCCAAGTAAATGATTGAAACGGGCTCTTTTTACAAGTTGGGGATCGCTAGCAAAATCTTTTGCTCCTCTAGAGTCTTCGGTTTCTGAGAAAATGTGCAGTGGTTTTCAAGTTGTACTACTTTCTGCACGAAGATCAATATATTATACAAGGTAATGTTGCCTATATCCATCTGACTTTATTTCAACATGGCGTGATTTAATAGGTGACAGGGTCAAAGGCAGCTTTTCCTTCTTGGTGCTGCTGTGGTGCCTTGAGCACACACACCGCGCTGAATTTCTCATACCATCGTTATTTATTCACTTGCTTTTGCCTCACATCATATATGAACTCCTTGGTTGCACAAACCATGTTTTAACTTAATTTGAATCTTAGCATAATGTCCTTCTGCTCTTGCCTTGTCCAATCCATTTTTCATACAGTGGCCAAAGAAAACTTGTGAAAACATAAATCAGATTGTGTTGTTGTTGTTGTTGTCGTTGTTATTTTGCTTAAAACCCTTCAGAGTCTTCCCACTGCTGTAAAATACAATGTGCGTGCCTGATTGGGGCTCACCACCCCTCCAGGGTCTGGCTCTTTTCTCCTCTCCAGCCCTGCTCCAGGACTGCTGGCCTTTGCTCAGTGCTCTGCTAACTTGGGGCTGGGGACCTTGCTCTTCTCTCTGCCTGGAATGCCCTCCCCCTGGCTTTTGCAGGGTTGGCTTCTTCTCATGCCGCAAGTCTTAAATGCTTAAATGTCACCTTAATGTCAGAGAGACCTTTTCCTGAACACTTCATCTGAAGTGAATCTTTCTCGTTGCTTTCTATCTGTGCACTCTGTTTAATTTCTTTATGGCATGTATCACAATCAGCCATTACTTTGTTTATTGACTTGTTTTGGGTTCTCTCTTTTATTAGAATGCAGGCATCCTGAGGACAGAATCCTCATCTGTTAACAGATATATCTTCAGTGCTAAGAATAGTGCTTGGCTTGGAGCAGTGCTCCATATGGATGTGTTCAAAAAGCAAATGCATGAATGAACAATCACAGAGATTTTCTTACAATCATTACCCAGTAGGATTTATGTATAAAGATTTTTCCAATGGTTTATACCTTTTCTATTTATCCATATCCAAAGCAATACAGTTCTCTTTTTCAGATCTTGTTTTAGCATCGTGAGAAGCCAGAGGGTGAGGCTCACCAACTCTACAAGTATTTAGGGTGACTTATATGTTGGCTTAACTTGACAATCCCCAAATTTACCTTAAAACAAAGGAGTGGTATGATCAGATCCCAAAGACCAAGGTGTCCCTAGTACCTCTCCTGCTTCTCAATTTATGCAATAAGGCCCTGGGGGCATGTGGAAAATAACTCCTCCAAACATTCATGTTACTTACATAGGTCATTTGAAATACATTTTTTTAGACAAAGATGCTATTTTCCTTAAAATTTTTTATTTGTTTATATTTACAAAAGCTTACTAAAATTTCCAGTGTGATTAAATTCCTGTAGCACTGTTAACGATAACTAATGTGGACGCAAACTATAAAATGACAGGGATTGTTCTAATAATATTCAGGAAACAATTATTTTATCCCTGTTATTATCAGCTATTTTGAGATTGAAAAATAATTTCCTGAATTGTGGCCTAAGGTGATAATCTCCTAAATACAGTCTCCTCTCTCAGTGAAAGTGTTGGAGTCCTTGTTTTGTTTCTTGCCTTTGAATCATTTATGAATTTAAAGCCACCCCACTGAGCACTGACTCATCTCTGCCAGGTGCATTGGGCCTCAATGGGTTGGAAGTGAAATGTGGGTCTCAAGCAGGGGAAGAGATGAAAACCACATTCACAGTTTATATGCTCACAGATGTTCACATAATAGAAGGCGAAATTTAAGAAGTAGTTTCTTTCTCTTTGTATTTGACAAGAGACAAAGAAAAACAGTTGTGTGGGGGTTGGGAAGGCAAGGGGCAATGCAACACTGAGAAGAATTGGGAATACCCATGTTCATCAGCCCTGGCAGGAAGATAAAATTCATTGACAAGAGTATCGATTTTCATTCCCAAGAACACAGACTAGGGCATTTGGCTCTTGATGAATCATCAGCAAGTGACTTTTACATAAGGAAGGAACTAGGTCTTGATCCTGGATGAGGCCTCGAAGACCTGACCATTGATTTCTCTGCCCTCCTAATACCCTGAAGAGCTATGAGGGAATTATATGTAGTGTCAGGGTCATGTCAGGGTCCTCGTCCTTTGTGATGCTGCTAAAATGTTGGCCACAGGATCCCCCTCCGCCTGCGTCAGCACAGTCAGTTTTGGTCTGTGTTTACTGCAGTGACTTGTCACCTTGTGATACTGAGTTTTCTGTTCTCTCATGTGAAAAAAGGTGGAACATCGTGAATGAAAGAGACTTGCTGTGACTTTCAGGCTCGGACTTTCCAGGCTAGAAGTTTAGAAGCTGCTGTGTTTAGAAGCTCCTTCTATGTGCAGTACTCCTTTAATCATGGTCAATGACTAAATGAATAATTACTTCTGAATTATGATTTTTTTTTTTTGTCTGAACAGCTAGATTTCTTTTAGGTTTGGTTAAGTGAGTTAATCTTTAGAATGCTTTTCCAATATATTATGATTCTTCTAAAACATATTTATGATATCATATTTTAAATCTGTGTTACCCTGAGTTCTCAGATTGGGAAGTATCTCTCCTTTCTCTAGCAATCTGTGCTTATCCCTATTGAAACGGCAGATAGGATCCTGCTAGATTTTCTAGATCAATAGACATTATTCTATTGATATTGTGAAATATCTTATGTTTACCAGTGAAACTTGAACATATATATGTAACTGACATCATATTCCCTGCTTTCTCTAAAACGTTTACTTTATGAATAGTAATAATGACAATACTCATTAGTCAGGGCAGGCTAACTACTGTATGAAACAACTTCCATATTTCAGTGACTTGACACAATGAAATTTATTTTTTATTCAGATGAGATGGGTGGAGAGATGCTCTATTCAGCCCTTTAGAGACTCAGTTTCCTTCCATCTTATGGCTCCAACTTTGTCTAGAGCCTGATGTCTTGTCTATTCAGCTGGTGATGGGAAAAAGTGAGATGTTTGTGAGTCAGACTTGGAGGAGTCCACATTATATCTGCTTAATTTTATTGACTAGAATTAGGCCAAACAACCACACCCTAGTGCGAGGGAGGTTAAAAATATAGTCTAGGCTCGATGGCCAGGTTAAAAGGCAGAACGCAGATATTGGTAAATACTAGCAGTCTTTGCCATATCAAAAAACGAAAAAGGAAAAAAAAACACAAAACTTTTAAAAGAACAAAAACCTGTTCATTGTTAAATATGTTTAAAAAAATACATACATTTTTTAAAAAGATGACATCAAACTACTGTCCATTCTATAACTTCACTAATAGCTACATATGCCATTGGAGCAGTAATTACAAGATCAGATTGTACAGCGCAAACATTTGCTGAATGACCAAATGCTTGTGAGCACACTCATTGACTTTATCTCCAGCAGCATCTTCATTCAGCGCTGACTCAAGATCACCCAGAGTAGAAGCAGTAGCTGGTATAGATGTAGGAGAGTGTTTGATTCCTTCTTGATGGTGTTCTGACTTCTGCTTCTGATGGAAATCAGTTTAGCACATAGCTATTTTGTTGACTGGCTCATAACATTGAATAAACTTTATTATATAAACAGTAGTTGGCCATAGATTAATTTAGGATTTTCTTCTTACTTTTCTATTTGTTAAAAGGTTAATTATAGATTAATTATAGTTAATTATAGATTTACTTAGCCAATTAAGAAAATTCATCCTAATAATCAGCTCATGACTACCAAGATCTCAGGACATTAGGATGTTCTGTATTACTCTACCTTTGACTGGAGCTGAACTATTGGGGTACCTGGGTCACTGGATCGTAAGACATCTACTGTATAGTAAAGTGACATGTATTATGTCTTTTTGGTCCACTAGACTTTCTCATCCATTAGCTCCTGAGCCCTGGGACTTGTTTTTATTCATATTGTGCCCCTGGCTCCTGGCTCGTTATTTAATACATGATAGGCCTTCAATAAATGTTCTGCAGAGGCTCTCAAAGTGTGGCCCCTTGAGAAGCAGGAACATCAGCATTACATGGAACCTTTAGAAATGGAAATTCTTGGGCAGACCATAAACCTGCTTGGGGTGGAACCCTGCAACAAGCCCTCCGGGGTTCAGATACACACTAAAGTCTGAGAATCACTCCTTTACTAAACTCAAATGGACAGATCTTAATAATTATGCATATATATTTACAATATCGGGCACTTTATTGTTGTTCACTGTTCTCAGTTGTGTTTAATCTATCCTTAGTTTTAGTTCAAGTTTAAATGGAATACATTGAGAACCTTTTCTAGAATTGTGCATTTCTGGGATTTATATTCTTTAGTTTCACCAGATGTCCCATAAAATCCCAGATAATACCTTGCTTTTGGCCTAGTGATGCTGACTTTAGTCTTTTTGCCTCCAGGTCTATGAGAGAATAAATTTCTGTTGTTTATGTCACCAAGTTTGTGGTAATTTGTTATAACAGCCACAGGAAACCAATACAAGCAGCATGTTCTGAATGTTTTGTTTTTGTACCTATTGGTAAAATATTTTGAGCCTATCATCCAAAATATATTTACTCATAAAAATTTACACATAATATGTGCATTATATTATATATATCATATACATTATAAGACACACAACATGAGAATTAAAAATGTTGCACCAAGGAGGGAAATAAATAATACCTTATAGGTAATTTTATCTTACCAATGGTATAAAGATCTTTTATTCCAATTTAGAATAATTACATCTTACTGAAAACAAGGTGACTGAATATGCTTCATTAGTTTGAAAAACTTTGTTGGACACTTTGTTAAAGATCTTTGTTAGCACTTTGTTAAAGATCCAAGTCAAAGTTCAGTTTATTTAGATATTTATTAAAATAAATGGTTATTGCAGCTGAAAAAATACCTCATAAAGATATGCAGATTCAAAAGGAAGAAGTACATTTTTGACTGTGCTTACTAAATCAGGACATTCTTTCCAATCCCATTTACTAATTATGTAGATAATATTTTTTTATTTTATTCACCTAATACATTTTCACCTTAACCTTGTCAAGCAGTTGCTCTTTTAAACTAATCAGATGATGTCAAGTCCCTAAATTTTTGACAAACAAGTTCGAACTCCACTGAATACCTGTATTTGGTTGACTTAAAGATAGGTGGAAGTCTTTAAAGAGAGCAGGTAAAAGACTATTTTAAGTGAGACAAAGTGTTTTCAGGCAACAAGATCATATAATTATGGAAATATTTCTAGACATCTGTTTTCAAATGTTCTCTTTTTTAAAAAAGCAATTTTAAAAATTAATTGTTAAAACACTCCTTTACCATGGAGGGGCAGATTTAAAAGAAAAAAAAAGAATTAAGTCTTTAGAAAATTAATTAGTGAATTTATTGTTTTTAAAAATATATCTTCCAGCTATCTACTAGAGTTAGCAATTTCTTATATTACAGAAAACATCAGAAAATTTGAACAATTGTATTTTTTTTAAAAGAAGGATATGAAACTCATCTTTAAGTTTGACAATTCTTCAATACTGCTATGAGATAGCCAGTGAACCTCTGGGGAATATAGGAGTTTCGTAGATACTTCCATCTCCTTATAAAATACTGTACACAATTAATAAACAGTAATTGACTGTGTGTTGGAGCAGGGGAGTACTCTGAGTATTTTAAATAAATTTTTCAGGCCAAGAAAGATATATGTAAGAAGAGAAGAATAGAGTTCTTCCTTTCCCAGAGAAAACTCAGCGATCTTTAAGAAAAGCCATTTTTCTTCCATAATCTTTAGGTTCTTTCAAACTCTTAGGCATTTCTAAACCGGAGCCTGAATCTTCTCTCTGTTGCTAATGATCAATCTTCAAGGGGCAGGTGGCCCCTCGTTTATCGCAGGCTGGGGCGGGAATATCAATTACCTATTAAGGAGAAAGAACTCAAGGCCCAGAGGAGACACTCAATCCACCAAAGGTCACCTGAGTCAATGACAGTTTAGGACCTAGGACATTAACTGGAGTTTTATTCACTTGAACACCCAATTTTCCAGGGCAGAAAGTAAACTGGTCCCCCTTCAAAGATGAATACTTTTTCTGTGGCATCTGACACTCCATTTTTCTTAATTACCCAGTTGTGGTG
This sequence comes from Pteropus medius, assembly GCF_902729225.1. Taxonomy (NCBI): domain Eukaryota; kingdom Metazoa; phylum Chordata; class Mammalia; order Chiroptera; family Pteropodidae; genus Pteropus; species Pteropus medius. The sequence continues at coordinate 28,642,823 of NW_024351730.1, read as the reverse complement.
CTCAAGAAGGTATGAGTGTGTCTTTGTGGGACTGAGAGAGAAAAGTCAGACTGCTCAAATGTGAAACATTGTGTGAACTGAAAGGGACACATTATGATCAACAATCTGTCAGAAGAAATAACAATGAAAAATTTCGTTCAAAGAAAACTAATTTCTTTATTGAAAGGAATCAGTGTCCCAATACTGTGCTAGGCTGTATGTGAACCAGACTGGGACTTAACCTATACTTTCCACAGGAGCATGAACCACACCCCCTTGACATGTAGAGTACAGAAGTCCTGGTCCCTTAAAAGGGCAGTGCCAAGCACATAGAAAATATTCAGTAAATATTTGCTAGGTAGATAGATGCTCTGGCTGCTCTCCTCAACTTCCCTACTAGAACCTACCACACCCTCCTCTATCTGCCTGGTTGGGATATTGAAACACAGGGGCCGCGGTATGACCTATTTTGTTAAATGGTAGGTACCATTTTTATCCTCCTTTTACAGGTAGGTGTGTGAATGGCTAGTGTATTGAAAGTTTAGAAACCAGAATGCCTCTGGTGTCACCTTTGCCCAATAGCCCAGACTTGCTCTATTGTCAGTTAACAGTGAATTGGCCTGCACCTACAGAATAGTGGGTGTCCAACGAGTCATCCAACCAGTATTTTTTGAAAATGGACTGTGGCCAAGCACTAGGCTATACTGGGAGGTACAAAGATAAATGATATAGACTCTGCTCTCAATTAGTTAGGCAGTTACATGGCAGCCCCTAGAAGACTGGGGGTGTGAGAAGAAGGCAGTCTGCTAGGACAGGGCTGCCCAAGATATTTGGACTTGAAAGAAGGCTGTGCTCTTGGCATATTTTGTGGGTCCCTGGGATATAGTTTAAGAGAGATGTCAAAATTGAATTTTAATCATATGCAGATAAAAGAGAAAGATGACGCTTCTCTGGCTCATTCTTATCCCCTACCCTTCATTCCCCAAGCATAAGCCTGGGCTACACTCAGTTTTCCTATCCAAGGAAAGATCACTGTGGCAGCAATGTGAGAATGGCTAAGAAAGTGCAGTTGAAGTTGAAAAAAGCAAGGCTAATTTGGAGGCTATGGCAGTGAGTTAGATAGAAGACTGCATATAGAGATTTAATTAATAATAACTAATGTTTATTGAATGTTCACCATTCGTCAGGCACTATTCTCAGCACTCTACATTCATTGTTTCATTGCTTCTTTACAACAAATGTGGTTGATATTATTATTAGTAGTAGTCGTATCATGTTTTTCAAATGAAGAAACCGAGACATGGAGTTGTTAAGTTACTTGTTCAAGGACAGACAGCTATTAAGTAATAGAGGCAGGTTTTGAACTCTTAACCACCCCTCTGTGATGCACTATACTTGATAGATTGGATGTGAGAAGTGCAGTAAAGGGGGGGCCCAAGGTTGACACCCCGGTTTTTGGTTTAGAAACCATTCCCCATAGTATTTACTATGATGAGAAGTACCAGAGGAAGAGCAGATTTGGGAGGCCAGGGAAGAGTGTGGCTTGGGACAGTTTGAGACTGAGGCATCTTTGGGACGTGCAGGTGGAGATGTTGCTTTAGGCAATGGCATATGGTTCTGCCAATTCAGCAGAGAAATCTGAGCCTGGAAGAATTTGAGCTGTATCTAAACAAATGAAAACAAAGATTGAGGGGATCGTTTTATGAACTATTTAGATGTCTAACCATCTAAATACTGTATACTTGAAACTAATTTAAATAAATAAATTTAAAAAATAATAAAATAAAATAAAAAAAGAAACAAACAAAAAAATACACATAGTAGGAAACCAAACATTTTAAATAATACTTGAAAATTTGACCTGATGTTTTGAGCAGCTGATACCAGAGTCACTAGATATTCCAATCCCTAGGATATATATAAAATAAGCCTTCATACATAAAATTGATTTCTATGGCTCTTCTCATTTGGAGGCCAGTCTTCGAGTGATTATATAGTAGCAGTGATAATTTGCAATTATGCACCCATAGTCTTTCACTCAGCATTTGTGACACCATTGACTGGTATCACTGGTTTAGTTTGTGTCCACAGAACTAATTGACACATAAGGACATCAGATGCACAGAATTGGTACCGTATACCCACCTAAGATAGCAATACTGAGAGAAGGGAGATGCTGCCGACATTTTTATGAGTCTGTAAAAATAATGTTTCAGGGATTATGTATTCAATAAATCTACTTGCCAAACTGATAGGACATTCTATATTGTGGAGAAGATAAATTAGCCTAATACCTGTGCAGTTCTTTGTTGTCTGTTCAACAAAAAGGGGCTGCCCACATACAGCTGTTGCCCACAGGAAACTACTTCTCAATCTTTAATGGGAGATGTCCTTCCAGGGCAACCAGTACACCCTCTCCAACCCCAAATCAAAACGGGCCCCTGTTTTCTATCCTTTGTCGAATGCCTGTCAGGGAATTGGTTTTCACGGAGATCTTAGGTGATGAGTGGTTTAAACCAAAGGTCTTCGGCATTAGGTTAGTGATGGCTTCCTGTGGCAGAATAGCATTTGCCATAAACTTACAAAGTTCTTTCTCTTTGTCTTTCTGTGGGGTGGGGTGGTGGATGATGCTGTTCCACGTGAGAACTCGGAGCCCACGAGGGCCTTACTTGTTAGAAAATTACGAAGAAAAGGAAAAATGACGATCGATACATTAAGCAGTGTAAAGTCACTCTGAAGAAAAGCTGGGTTTGCAGATTTCTGAATAAGCAGAATGATAGGTGTCTGTGACATGCCTCTAATTTTCTCTTTTTAATAAGAATCGCCTAAAGGACCATTCCTTCTATTCTCTGTGTAGCCAGGATAGCTGTTGCTAAGGGAGTCACCTCTGAGAGAAACCAATGTTGCCTTGAAAGGGGCTTAGCATTAGTTTCCCTTCTCTCTTTATATTTTTAAAACTATCTTCCCTTATCAATAGAAAAAATTTGAGTAAAGACTGTCAATATATGTATATATTCTTAAACTGTGTGTGTACTGCTGCCTGTTCTATTATGAGCATTATAAAATTCTATTCCTCGCCCACTCAAGCATATTGGAATGTACATGAGAATGGCATTATTATTTCTGTTATTATTAGTCAAAAGGAAAACTGTTGTAATGCAAGATGTCCCTATATATCTCAGTATCGTAAACTGAGAAAGCCTGGATTGGAGAGAGAAAAGATTGGAAGAGATTTCTGCTAGAGTCCAGCAGAGATGTGATTATGGATGTCAGCACATTTTCCCATTCAACAGTTATGCATTGAACACTTACTTTGTGCTTTTTAACAAAGCAAGTTTCCAATTAACGAGCTTCTTCTGTTCTCCTGAGGGAGCCCAGCTGACCTGTTACTTTACATGGGCTACATGCGTATTATTAATTTTGTAAGCCTAGGAGCAGGTGGAGTTGGCGAGGGAAATAAACAGGTAGAGATAAGTGCTATGAGGGAGAATAATGTGGAGTGAGGAGATCGGGAGTGAGAGGGGCTGCCCTTTCTGATGGGGGGATCTTCCCTTGAGAAGGTGGAATTGAGGCTGTGTGACTGTAGGGAGGCAGCTAGTCTTGTGAATCCTGGAGGAAGAGCATTCTGGGTATTCATTCTGAGTCCCTTCCTTGCATCCCTGGTTGCAGATGACCACAGCCCAGTGGGACTGAGGGGCTTGCTGGCTCCCAGGGAACAGGAGGTCCATCCTCAGCAGCTGTGAGCTGCCACATAAATAAGGCACCAGAGCTTTGTTACAGTCAGTCTGCTCCCTGTCAAGCCTGACAAGGCAGCACCCTTTGTGCTCTCTAATAATGGATGTCCTTTCTGTGGCGCCATTAGGTTCTGAAACACGAATTGGTAAGCCCTACCCCTCTCTCCCCACTTCCTGCTCTACAAGGCTGGGAACTCAGAAGCTTTTAAAGATTTTTATGAACATGGATTGCCATTGTCTTGGATAAAATGAATGTTCAAGCTATGCGGGCAGTTCAGTCACCAGCTGGCTAGACCTTAGCCTGTAGTTATCAAGTACTTTAGAAAACTGGGACTTAGGCACTGCTTGTGAGAAGAGCCGAGGTAGAAGTGGGAACGTATGCTGTAAGGACAATTAGGAGTCTTCACAGTGTCTTCCCATATGTTTCTTCTGAACATTTTTTAAATTATAGAAATAACACATTTCTTCGTAGGTCCAACAATACAATGTTATAAAAAAATTAGCAATCTCTAACTCTGTTCCTCTCTAATAGCTTGTATAGTATAATAGTGCAGAGGTCTAAAGTGTGGGCTCTCAGTTAGATTGCCTGGTTTAAATCCTTCCTGCCACTTGCTAGCTGTGTGACCTTGCACAAGTTAACTACTTTGGCCTCAGTTCCTTTATCTGTAAAATGGGAATGTAAACAATGTTTTACTTGCCTTATGAGGTTGTTGTGAATATTGAATGAGTAGCACATAATGCACCTAATCATACCTGGTAAAGAGTAAGCACTATGTTCATATTAGCTATCATTAGCATAGCTATTATGAGATGTCACTTTCATTTTCTCTTAAATTGAATCATTGTATAGAACTTGGCAACTCATCTTTTTCACTTAATCTATCACAAGTATCTTTCTAGATCCAAGTCCAAACATATGTAGATATTACTGTTAATTTTTAACAGTTGCATACCACTACCTAATATGGATAGCCGTTTATCTGTTTAACCATTTTTACTAGGGATTTGGTTATTTCTAAGCTTTTATTCTTACAAACAATGTAGCAATAAAGACTATTGTGCATATACCCTTTTGTACTGTTGCTTCTGTTTCTAAAAGGTTCTTAAAAGTGGGATTGCTGAATTAAAAGTCATGAGATTTTAAAATGCTAATAGATGTTCCAAAATATCACAGCAATTTGCACTCTTACCAGAAATATATGAGTGCTCATTTCTCCATGTGCTTACCAGCAGTGGATGCTATCAATCTTTAATTTTTTCCAGTCCAGCAGGCAAAAAAATAGAATCTCATTGTCTTTTTAAATGACTTTTCTCTGACTACCAGGGAGGATGGGGACATTGAAGGGTTCTAAGCTGGGACATGCAATAGTAAGATTTCTAGTTTGAATGATCACCGGGTCTATAACATGGAGAACTGATTAGGGTGGAAGTGGGGAAGGCTGATCTGGAACTAGGGAGGATGGTTAGGCAGCTGTTTCTGTTCTTCTACTTTACCCACTGTTTCGGCAATAACTTCTCCTCCCAAATGTCAGCCTCTAACTCTTGATCCTTGTCCTGGATTCCAGCATCATGTTTGTTTTTCTGTATTAGACGTTATTACACGGATGCCAGTGGTAGAGGCAGCCCAAACTCCAGATGTCCAAAATAAGTTTTATCTTCTATTTCCCTCTCTCAAAACTATCCTTTCTCTTTTTTTCTTAACTTAGTTAATGGCCTCGCTAGCTCCCTAACCAAATCTAGGATTAGGGGTAGTTAGGCTTGACTAAACTACAGTTTACTTTTCAGTCTTTGTCCATTTCCTCCCACAGCCAATCCATCACTAAGTCCTGTCATTTTATCTCTGTTCGGTCATTCAAGTCCTCCCTGCCTGTCATTTTCTCTGCAGCTGCTTTTTGATCGAAGCTTCATCATCCTTTTTTTTGATTATTGTGTACTGAACCTTCACCAGTTCCCAGCCACATCATGTTCCTTCCTTCTACTCTCTCTGCTTGAAATTTTCTTCCATCGTTTACCTCAAAACAGGGAAGCGAAACTTTCTCCTAAGCTCGGCTTGAGCATTCCATTTGCTGGGAAGTTCCCTGTTTTTCACGCTCTACTCCAGGCAGAGCTCAGAACTCCTCTCGCATGCTCCTGCTGACTCTCTATATGCTTAGGTTGCGACACCCACCCCAACATCACCGTCACTTGAATCCATAGCACTCTCCTCCTTTAGTTATGTCACCTCTCTAAGAACATGAGCCATGACTTCCTTATGTTTTCATCCTGCACACTACTTGGCAAAGGTAGTAGGTAATAGTTTCTTGAAACAAGGAAGGAACACTGGTTTAATTTTTTTACTGCCGAGAATTAAGCCATTAGTAAAATAAATGTCTTATCTTTAAATTAAAAAATTCAATTGTTAAACAACACTTACTCCTTGTATCAAATTTGGAAAAAAAAAATTGAAAAGTAGTAGTAAAAATTGATAGCAAGACATCTATGTTCACATTTATAATTTTATCTTGCTTTTCTCCCTCTTAGTTTAATGATTACATAACATTCATTCTATGGTGGGATGAGTTTCCCCCACCCCAACCTCCATGTCCCATTTGTAGAGTGTGGGAGCCCTAGACTAAACTAAAAAGAAGGGAGCCTGCTGTATTGTAAATTAATACTAGGAAGAGAAGGGCAATCCTTTAATATAAAAGATAAGATATATGTATATTAGCAGGTTATCCTTCACAGTGTTTTGTTAGATGTAATATTTTCCAATGTGGTGCTGTAGGTTCTAGAATGAAGTTCTTGTAGGCATTAAGCTTGGGATAAATTGAATAGATTATGGGGCTCATCCTGAATCCCTACCACTCAGTGTATACCTTATCACTCATAATCATCTATTTTTTTTCCTTATCAGTAGAGTTTCTGTAGTGAGATTCTGCTTTTCTCCCTTATTTATTATCAAAGACCAACTAAAGCAATAAAGTTGTCTGCTTTATAATAGGGCTTGAAAAAAGACAAGAGAGATGGGACAGATCTCATCTTACCAGATCTTTATATTATTAGACTTAGAAATAAGCAAACAAAGCAGTTGAACTTCCTTTAGAATTTCTGTCATGTGCTTCATTAGCTATGATAGTAAATCTGTTTTGTGACTGACTCTTCTCCCTTGCTCTTTCATGATGAGGGATGTGGTTGCAATTTCCATTTCTTTGATACAATATCATAATTTACATACTCAGTCCCATCATGTTGATCATTTAAGTTTTTCTATCATAATAATTATAATTCACAAGTATTTGAGGCATTAAACATTTTTCTATATTCAGCTTTATATCTTGTTACAGATACAGAATTACTAGATACAGAATTACTGAATCAATGGATAAGAACAGTTTGAGGTTCTTGATACATTTTGTACAATTTTTTCCAAAGAAGTTTTCAAATTTACACTCTCTCCTGCAATGAATGAAAGTGGCATTTTTGTCACATCATTTCCAAGAGTGAATATTGACAATTAAAAAATAAATTCCTGCTAATTTGCTAGGTGGTGTGCTGTTACAGAATTTTTACAGATTATGTCCTCACCTCTTCAGGAAATGACTAAGACTGTTCATCTGTTTGTAAAGGTATTAACTGAGTTAAAAGTCTGTTATAAATCACTTTACATGTTCTGATAGCCCCATAATTCTTGGCAGCCCTGAGCATTTTTCCCATTTACAAGTGTACAGTTGTGCTTCAAAAATGGATAGTTATAAATAATATGGACCATATCATCTTTGTGTAGGAGGAATGACTTCTTGTGAGAGAGATGGCAGCTGAGGGCTCCTGGGAGAAAGGAAAGGGAAGAAGATGTTTGATTAGGGGTAAGTTTGAAAATTTGGAGAAAGAAGAGCTCACTAAAATTTGCTAACCATAGATCATAGTTTTAAGACCAAAGGGCTGTTAGAAAATGTAACTAGGGGCTTGCTTTCTTTACAATTAACACACACACACACACGCACACACACACACACACACACACCACACATTTCTCTAGGTACAGGCAGGGGATGAGAAAGAAGGGAAAGAAAGTAAAGACCTTGTTAGTCTTGAATACCTTTAAATCAGGGCACTGACAACTCATTGGGATTCATTGAGAGTCCCTGTCTTTTACAATATTTGGTTAACTCTCTACAGCTGTATGACTTTTCTGAGTTTATAAAATGCAAAATGCAAGGTTTGGATTTCAAATCACCACTTGAAAATCATAATTTCAAAGTCCTCCAGAGTAGGAAGTTGCTATTTGTGGCAAATGCTTCTCAAACTATTTCTAGCACTTCACAGATATTTTCTCACTAATCACCATGTATTTTTGTTGTTGTTCCTTTGTAGGAGAGTTTGTCTTGTGAGATGAAATTCTGCCTCTCCCCCTTATTCATTTTTAATGCCTGACTAAAGCAGTCAACAAATGTATATTGTTGTCTACTTTGTGCTGTGTCGTGAACTTGAAAAGGACCAAGAAGCCTGGCCAGATCTCATCCTGCTAGATCCTTCTGTTTAGGAAAAAAACTCAAGGTGATTAGTAACTAAATGAAGGTCTGCTTTCAAATAGATCACGGCCAAACTTGAGTGAATAATGGTAGGTGCCAAATGTTGAGTACAACTGTGCGTGCACACCAAGATTAATATATAGCTGAACTTTTCTAGAGCCTAACAATGTAGAAAGAACTTTTAAATAAATTATTCTTATTTGAGCTTCACCAAAATAGTCCTACAAAGTCCCCATTTTATAGCTAAAGTAACGGAGGCTCCTAGATATTAAATAGCTATCTCATTAAGCAGAACCCCATGAGTCAGGACATAGACCAGAATTAAACATCACAAATTCATGACTCAGTGAGGAGATCTGCCTGTCTGGACTAGAGAATCATACAAAGTGATTTGCAGGGAATATGATTTCAGAGGTAGGGTGGAGCCTTTGGAGTTAAATTTGATGTCTTTGATTTTTTTTTTTTTCTGGAAAAGTTGCAGGACTATGATGTATTAAAAGTGATGCCTGGCATAGGTATACAAGTTGACTTGGAATGGGGAAAAGTTTGTTTATAGAGATTGGCTAAATAATGTTGTAATAGTTAATGTACGATACATTGGACTTCATTTTGGATGACAAGATGGTGTAGGATGGAGAGGAGGAGGACCCAAATGAAGAACATATCAAAAGAAAAACATGGAGGTCTTAGTAATAAAATGGACGTGGTTGATGACAAAGAAGGGAGAGTAAAAGGTAATTCAGTTTTGAGGCGGGGGACAAGAAAAATGTTCTTGTTCAGTTCAGTTGCCATTGCAGTTCAATTGACCCAGACTTGGCTCCTTGAATTCTCAGGCAGCCACGCCATTCTCTGAAAGCATTTCCAGTGCTGGGGGAACACGGTATTGGAGGGGAGTTACACAGCAAGAGCTTTCTGCCTTGATTATAATCACCAAGTTAACTCAATGAAGTTCTCTAGTCAGAGATAGAGATTGTAGCTTTTATCAGAATGTTTCCAGTGTTGATAAATGGGTTTCTCTGCTACAGAACAGCAATATTAAACCTCTTTGTCCAATTTTCTGCCTTATTCGGGCATGGCGTTTCTTCAAGGTGCAACATGGGACAGGTAGAGACTAGAGTTTTTTAATAACAAGATTTCCATTTGTGAAGATTTGTAAAGTTTTCAATCTCCTTGCAGAAGAATAGATAATATTATAACAATTTGTATTTCTCTGTCTTCTCTGACTAACACAGTTTCTGAATGCAGCTCTAAAACGCATTACTGCTATTTTAGTAATGTGGGCATTTGAATAAGTCAGTGATAATAGAAGCCTTTGAATACAAGGGTGCCTGAGCAGATTTCAATATAATTAGTAGCTCATGGAATAATTATATTCTCATGTTCCAGAGTTTTTCTTATTTCAATAATAAGGAATATCATATGAAAGGAATATTATATAACCAGATTTCACAGCTTTTGGTGAATAATGGAGAGGAGGCTAGGTTAGGCATCTTTTAAGCACATAGAAGAATTTTAATTAACTAGAATCTCTGTGTGAGTGAGGCAACAAACCAAAATGTTAATAGGAGTTTTTAAGTCCTTTTGTTCCAAATCTTTTTTGAGTATGAGACCTTGAGCCAATTGCTGTGATCAGTGGCTTCCAGATGTGGACTTTTTCATCTGAAATGAAAAAAAAAAAAGGTGTGTGACCAATGACCTTCCAGTGTCTGAGGCAGGAGAGAAGCCGAGAGCTCTACCTATCTTCTCTTTGTCCTCCACATACTCCTTCTCCATCCAATGACTTCCTGCATTCTCTTAACTTTGCTAGGTTATCTAAACAGACTCTTTATTCTGGAAATTATCATACCTTGTGTCCTAAAACTGTATTCCAAGTTTTTTACATCAAGTCGACAAGCATTTCCTGAAAACCTACTATATGCCCCATGCTAGTTTTTGTACAAAACATTTCCTTCATGTTGACTGAGTCTGACGCTTTGTCTCTGTGGTAACCTTGTTAGAAAGCTTAGTAATGCTCTCAGTAGGATGCCATTTAGTTTGGGTTTTGGACAATGCTGGGACAAGAGTTCTTTAGTGAATTAGTAGCATATGTTACCAAGCCTTCTCAATGCTAAATTTCTTTCAGCAAATAAGCCTTCCCTGAGATAGATACAGTATGCAGTGAAAAGGGACCTGAATTGAGGATTTCTAAACTGAAGTTTTCTCGGCCCGCTATGAAGCTTTACCTTAGTTGTCTGACTTAGGGAAAATATTTTGTTTTCTCTATATCTCCATTTCCTCAACTGTAAAATATATGGTTGGGCTAGAGGCTGCTTGTAATCTGTGCTCTTTCCCCCAGCCCTAATATTCCACTATCACATTTTATTTAACTTCGTTAGGAAAAAGTGGTACCTTCTATACCCTCGGAGTGCTTAGTAAACTGATATACACTATATTAAATTGATAATAATAAAAGATACTTTGCTAGCCATTCAAAAATACACTTTCTTCCATCATTGGAAAATAAATTGACTTGAGTGGTTATTTGTGTAATGTTACTGTCAAGCCTCTTTTAACTTCGGTGTTTCATATATGAAAAATAAGTGTAACTTTTTCAAAAGAGATAAAGCCTCAGAGTTTTATCAGACCATTTTACTGCATCTGCTATCCGGAAGCAATATTTTTTTTCCATGGAAAATGATTTTTTTTTCAGTAGATAAATATGAACGTATTTCCATGGTAGGAATGGGTAGGGAGTTTGGGATCTAGGCTCAGAAGATATAGAGGAGTGATAACTAGGTAGAAACAAAATAGATCCTGATAAAATCTGTTTTTCCTTTAGAAAAGAACAAAAGACACAGCTGCTCTTGTGAATCTAAAATAAATGAATAAAATTTGTTGTTTAATTATTCAGTTACATACTCCCTGTTAAGTGATGAGAGTGAAGGGTACTGAATCATCTATTTAAATGAAGCTGTCACAGGGCGTCTTTTTTGGGCCTTAGCTACTCTGGCTCTCCCTGGGAAGTTTGCTCTCTGGGTTGGCATCACCCAATCTTGATGGTCATGTTGTCCTTGACAGTGGTAGAAATTAAGGGGTAGAAGTGAGCGGGGCACAGGGCGGGAGGGAGACCTGGGACAGCTGTGCTTATTCTCCCAGACTCAATCAGGCAAACCCTGCCTGCCCCTGTGATTTTTGTACCCTGCAATTCTAGGGCAGATCATCATTCCTTTGGTTGCTTTTGAGACCTGTTCTTTTGAGCCAAACTTGGACTCTTCCATAAGATTCCCAGAACAGAGTTTAAAGCTTGCTCTGATCTGTCCCCAGTTCACTGGAAGCTTTTGTTCCGTTGCCAAGGTTCTGTAGCCCTCAGTTATAGGACCCAGGTGTGATTTCGCTAGCAGCTAAAGCTGATCCCTTGATAACAACCAAAGGCAATGGCTTCAGCAGAGGCCACCCTGGCCTTGGGCTGTTGTGTGGTCAGACTATTAATTGCTGCCTCTGAGGTTTGTCACAAATGCTTAGAAATGAAGCTATTCTAGTGTGAGATTATTTTTTTTCTACCCCTCAGTGAATCTGAAGTCGCACATAGATGGTCCTAAAGGAGGGCGAGTAGATTGCCTGAGGTCACGGTTCCTCTCTGAGCCCCACCTTCCTCCTCTGATAAAAGAGAGGGCTGTCTGAGGTCATTGCCAGCTCTAACACATCAAGATATCACAATATCCATGTCTTTATCACTGTTTTCCTCCCAAATTCCTCCCAAGTTCCTGCTCAAATCTCATTCACTCCCTGAAGCATCTTTGTCCAGACTCCCCTGCCTCCATCAAAATTAATTTCTCTCTTTCCAATATCATCTCACCATGTTCTATTAAAACCTTCACTACAGCTCACTTTGTATTTCAGGCCTTAGATCAGTGTCTGTCTCCCCGACGGGACTGTTAACTCCTGAGTATCAGGCCTGCTCATGCCTTATTTATCTTTCTGTTTCTCGTTGTGCTTTCTGCCTTGCAGGCAGGCACTTAGGAAATGTCGAGTTGAACAGAAGGTCTCACTTGCAGTCACAAGGAAATGATCTGTAAGCAAGTCCTTAGGAATACAACAGGAATTGAGATTTTTCTCAATTCCTATCCACCTCTTGAGAAGTGAAGCGGTTGAGATAGTTAGCTCCTTGCTCCCGGGCCTAAGTTTATTAAAAGGACAGCTACCTTCAGGAATTCCAGTTCCCCAGTGCATTAAAGCTCTATAGCAAATATGGTTATTTCTGTTCCTACCAGATTAATGATCCCATGGAGAAGCAGCCTGTACATATATTCCGCAGATAACAAGTCTTGGAAGCCATTGAAAACTGAGAACTCTTTTTTTTTTTTACCTGTTGAGGCAGAAAATCAAAACAGTATCATTGCATTGGATTCTTCAAAGATCCGTTGAGTCCTTAGTATGTCCAATGTATTACAGGACACATGAAACTGAAGAGAATGCATCTTCTGCAATTAGAAGCTTGCAGCTTTGTAAAAGGTTATAAGAAGTCACTTACATGACTCTAATGATAGGCTGAGTTTAGTGTGTGCAATTAGCAAGTGAGAAAGTGCCAGTTATGGGATTTAGAGGAGAAAAAATTTACGTGTGAATGGACTAATTTTAAAAAGCTTCTTGGACAATATAGAATTTCAGAATGGATTGAAAGATAAATACAATTTTAGTAGACAGGAGACCTGTGTGAACAAAGGTGAGAAAGCACGAAAACTTAGAACATAGAAAGAGTAGTCCAGCTTATTCAGAATGGAGATCATGTATGTTAGAGTAATGGGAGACAAGACAGGGGAGGTAGGGGGTTCATGCTGTGTAGGATATTGAATCCTTGAAATGAACGGCTTGTTCTGAAATTGGCAGGCAATAGGATGCTGGGAAAGGATTTTGATCAGGGGAGTGAATATTTTAAATTAGAAGTTGGCAAACTTCTGCCAGTAGGCCAGATCCAGCCAGCTGCCCTATTTTATTGGAACATGGCCATACCCATTTATTTCTGTACTGTCTATGGCTGCCTTTGGGCTATGTGGGAGGACCGAGTAGTTGTGACAGAGACACATGGCCATATGGTCCATAAAGTCTTAGCTATTTACTATTTGACCTTTTATAGAAAAAGTTCGCTGACCTCTAATATAAACATCATTCATTTATTTAGCCGTTCATTCATTTACTCATTTATTGATTCATTCAACAAACATTCAGCACTTATTGAATGCTAGCGATATGCTCTGGCATTTCCTCCCATTATTTTTATTTTTAATTAACTAATTAATTAATTTTGATGGTGACATTGGTTAATGAAGTTTCAGCTGTACACTTTTTAACAGTAAGGCATATATATGTTTACACGGTATGTTCACCTCCCATAGTTAGATTTCTTTCAGTCCCCCTTTTAGACCCCCTTTACCCCATCTGCCTCCCACCTCCCCTCTACCCTCTGGTAACCACTAGTCTATTGCCCGTGACCATGTTTAATTGAATCTTTATTCAAATTGCTCTTTAGAATTGTTTAGAGAATTTAAGTTCTTATGTAATTCATTATTAAACATGCAGGGAAGAGAGAGTGAATTCAGGAGCTAGTGTGCCAGTGAGGCTGACAGAGAGATCAAATCTGAGTACTGAGTTGGACTTGACTTTGGTTAGCATAATTTCTGCTAGCAAGATAAGGAAATTTCTTCTAGTTAGAAAGAGAGCAGAATTGAACACTTTTCCCCAAATAGAACTTGGTCCCTGGTCTGGATTTGGGCTCAATAACCGGGGGCTTCTTGAAAGTGGACAATAGCCATTATCCCCACAAAGGTGTAGAACAGTGTTCACCTGCAGATGCCTGTGGGATGCAAAGATTGGGCCTGCATAGTAAATGCAGCCCGCCGTGTTTTCTTTGTCCTGGATAGTGTTTTAAGAAACTTAGGAGATTTAAAATAAAAATCTAGAATTCCGGCCTTTTAAAAAATCTGTAAATATTTGGTATGCATTCCACCTATTGGGTTGTCACTGCCACTGGTTCCTGTTTTTCCCCCAACACCAGCCTAGAGTCATGATTGCAATTCACCATCACACTTGTATTGTTCCTTTGAATGGAAAGCCAGGCCATGAATACTTTGTTTCAAGAAAAGAGTTTTCTTGAGGGAATGGTGAGAAGTTAATAGACATTTGATGTGATTATGAAGGTCACTTGCTTAGTCCTGTAGTCATTTGAAGTAGTGACCTTCCTTTGGACATTGGGGAAGTAGCGCTAAGAATCTCTTGAGGGATAACAGAACCCAAAGGAAACGTGTTACAGCCCAGGATCAGGCTGGATGAGTTTAAGGGGAGGGTAAAATTGTAGGAATATTGCACATATCCCTCTGTCATCCTCTCAGAAGTTCTAAGGAGATTTTTACCCTGGTAAAAAGCTGAGCCAGAGGGGCTTGGTTATGTTATGGAAACAAACAGCTCCCAAATCTCAGTGTTTTCAGGCAGCGGATTTTATTTCTTCTGCACTGCATATGTCCATTGTATGTGAACTGGGAGCTCTGCTTCATGCCATAATCACTCAAGCACCTCAGCCAATAATCCAGACACCACTAGAACATTGCCGATGGCTGTGGTAGAAAGAGCGAGCTATGGAAAATTGTTCACTGGCTCTTCAAACTTCCTCTTAGATATAACACACGTTATTTCTGCTCACATTACATTGGCTCGAGTAAATCATATGGTCATGCTTAACGATAAAGATTATGCTTTATATACTCCTACCATACTTGGAAGTCAGAGAGTCAGAAACATTGGTGGATAGCACTAAGGACTGTAACATAAATCTCTAGAATCTCTCTTAATTTATTGGTACTGCAGAAGGAATTTGAATCGGTCCATGACAAACTGAACTTAAGAAAAGAACGATGGAGAAATGTTTGCATAACTGGTCCTGTTAACAGCCAAGGAATCAGAGACCGTGCACTTAGACATGAACTTTCAACAGGTGGCCCTATATTTCCAGTAGTTGCCCTTTGGCAGACTGAGTCTAGTGAGCTTTTTAAGGCCTTCTGACCCTTAAAAACCATTCCCACTGTGTATAGCTGAAGAGCTGAAGTTTTGTTTTCTTCCAGAAAGGAAAAAAATAAATAAAATAAAACGAATTTTATTTGGCCCTTCATTGTTCTCTTTCTCATCCCACCCTCAAAGTGACTTTCAGCATGCTGTATATACTTGTTGGACATGACATTATTGAATGTATTGGGAATTTAGTGTGGTTCTTTTAAAATTCCATAAAACCTACACAGACTTTCTCCAGGTATATTTGTATAGCAGCAGTGAATAGCTTGCTAAGCATTTAAAATTAGATCATCAAATAACCAAGTATGATTTTAGAAAACTCTCAGGACATCTAATCACTAAGTCAGTGCACTGGACTGGTTTATATTTTCCTTAGGGAATGCATCAGTGTTATTCCCTGAAAGATTTTGCTGGTGCAGAGGTATTTAAACAGACATCTTAATCTTTTAGGGGAATTTTAGCTACTGAAAAGTCACATCCACTGTCATCAAGATTTATACTGCTTTTTATTTTTAAAGTACCTCCATAAGATTTGTCTTTGTGGAGAAAGAAAGGTTAATTATTGAAAATGTTCATACAAAAATAGAAGCATATTACCCCCAAATTTTCCAGCAGCTGGAAATAGTATGGTCTGACTGGACATTTATTTTCTTTAATCAAGGAAGGGTAATGAGGAATATTTCTATATAGTAATTAATAGAAGATATAGAAGATACAAATAACTAAAGTTCCACATGTTTAGGGGAAATAAGTACCAGAAAAGCTTTATATTATTCAGGTATGAATTGAAGTTATTTTATTTTCAACAAGAAATCAAAAACTTTTTTGTAGGCTTCTTTATGTTTTACTTCGCTCATGATAAAAAGGAAAAATGAAAAATATAGTTAGATTTTCTTCCTATAAAGATCCTCTCTCTTGAAATATGTAATCCACAATGATAGAATTATTTGATCTCCCCAAGTCAAGATGCATGAAAGACCGTGTCTCAGGGCCCAGAAAGCAAGATCACACAGCTTAGTTTGTTTGGTCATCTCATAATACATGAAAAATCATAGTCTGAGTTGTATGTATCAGTAGATTTCTAATGACCGGCTTTATGTAAATATAAACCCTTTGGAGTAAGAGCAGGAATGAAGATGGCCTTAAAAAAAAAAAAAAAAGAAAAGAGAAGAAAAGAAAAAAAACAGAATCAACGGACCCTTTGAGAGGGTGGAAGTAACCACCCTGAACACAAACGAACTCTCAGAAGCCCTTGCGTAGCATCCTGGCTTCCTGCAGACTGGCTGTTCTCAGACTCTCCTTCTGTGGGGCCAGGTGACATCTGGCCCTCTAGTTTCCCCTGGAGAAAAACAGTTCCATTCATTCCAGCAGCAGGAGGTTGCATTTCTTCTTCTCTTAGCAATGCGTGCTGCCTTTTCATCTCAGGATCCCTGAAGGGCTTGGCAAAGAAAAAATAAAGACTTGCAGATCATGGATAGCATGTTATCCTTCCCATTTTACAGATAGAGAAGCTGAGCCAGAAAAACTTAAAAAATAAAAAAGGCAATTTTCTCAAGTATAGCAGAAGCCAGAAGGCATAAGTCCTGAATGTAGGACTATGATTCTAATGGAGCTACCTGATTAAATCACAACTCATAGTCACTTTTTTTTTTTTTTTTTTGCTTCAAAATCAGCCAGGCAATTAAAACATAATTATGCTTTGCTCTTTCATGGTACCTTTCACCCAGGGAACAGAAAATGCTTTACAAACATTAATTAAGCAGCACATCCCTGTGAGGAAGGCAGGAATTATACTGCTCTTAGATGTGGTAGCATGGAAACTGAAGAGTTTAGTACTTTATCCGTTATTACAATGGGAATTGTTGCCCAAGCTTCCGTATAGTTGAAGTCTCTCTATGGTCTCATCTTTCAGTTAGACATTCTTTGAAATGCACGAATAATCTTTTGTGAAAGTATTTTCAACTGTTTATTGTTATTAGCATTTTATTTTATTTTTATTTGTGCTTTTGTGAATCTTTTTCATTTTATATGTTTTAAATTTTAAGTCAGACCTTAAATTATAAGAAACTTTTTGATATTTTTATTGATTAGAGTACTCTAAACACCTGAATTTAAACGTCATGTTAAGTATTTTTATCTTTCAGTAAACTTTTTATTGAACTGTACTGAAGTATTACATAGATAGAGAAAAATGCAAAAAGCATAAATACAAGTCTTGATGAATTTTGACAAAATGAATGTGCCTGTGTGGCAGCACAAAGCATTAACAGCACCCAATGCCCCCCTCACCCTGTGCACCCACTTCCAGTCACTGCCGCTCCAAAGGTAACCGATAGCTTGCATTCTAACGGCATGGGTTAGTTTTGCCTGCTTTTGAACGTGGAATCAAACTGTAGTTATTCGTTTTTGTTCATTTATTCGTTTTTGTGAAATTCATTCATGTTGTTACTTGCAGTTAGGGTAAGTCTATTCTCATTCAGCAATTGTTTAAAACACCACACTCTATTCTGTTGATGAACAATTAGATTGTTCCAGTTTGGGGAAATTGAAGCATTATTTTAAAGATACGTTGCTGTACATTCTTTTTCAATTAGGTTGAAATAAATCAAAGATATCTTCTTCACATGCTTTACCATGAAGGCTTTGAGATATGTGAATGATGTGTAATTAAGGAGTTGCTAGATGTTATTCATGTAAAGAGGATTGAGAGTCTCAAGAACCTGTTTCCCAACTGTGGGAGTGGGGATAATTAAAAATTTTCTCTAAACTGGAAAATGTCACCTGCCTTTATTTGTTGGTTGAATTCGCAAGAGGCATCTTAGAGAAAAGTGCAAAGAGCTCAGACACCAGCTAAGCCTGAGTGTGAACTGTAGCTCTACCATTGATTGTGTGACCTTGGCCAGCTCAGCCTCACTCAACTCCGCTCCTCTTAACTATCAAATGGTCTCTCTGAGTTGTTAAAAAATATGGAGTAGGAACACATAGCACTTAGTAGGTATTCAGTGAATGGCATATCTTATTAGATATTTTCTGACCTAATGTGACTCTAAGTCCTACCAAATGGTAGTCTGACTGACCTGGATTATAGTTTTGGATTATTAAGAATACTTACTTGAAAAATTCAATAAATAACTGTACAGTGAGTATAGAAATATCTATATTCAAAGGGATCTCCAATATGAAAGATTTCTATGTCTTCCTGAGATATATTAATGATGAATATACAGTGGTCAGTTGACTCAATCTTAGCCTTCTTGAGTTTATCATAAGTATAATTAAAAAGCAGATCAAATGTCATTACAGACACACTCTGTAAACAACTTGATTTAATGTATGGTTTAGATTGGAAAATTGTTGGCTTTAAGCTCAGAATTCTATGGAAGTGGAAGCTTGGGCAGAAAATTGTTATGGGACTTTGAATTTGTGGGATCCTAAATCAAGGAGCCTCATGTTAAATGACATTTTAGGAATAACAGTTGGAGTGAACTGAATGGGAAGGGTGGGATCTTTTGCATGATTCTTATATGGCTAACTGTCAATTAAATACAGTTCACAAATTCTTGAGTTTCCACTGGAGAGTCATCTGTCTGAATCACTACCTTGTCCTAGTCTGCCTTGAGGAAGTGGTACCCTGCTGCTCAAGCTAGAGCCTCAGTGTTCTTGACTCTTCATTCTATCCAGACCCAACCAATCCAACCATTCCTGCCCATCTACCTCCTAAATACCTTGTGAATCCACTCACTATTCTCTGTCTCGTTGCCACTACCATAGTCTGGTCTGCATCCAATATGTCCCACCTGGATCACTTCAGGAGGTTTATGCTTGATCTCCCAGCATCCATTTTTGCCCTTTTGCAATTCTATTCCTATGTTGCAGCTAGAAGTGATCAGTTCAACAAACCAGATCAGTTCTGTCTTCTGCTTCAAATTCTTTAATTTAGGGTAAAGTTCATAACTCTTAATTTAATCTTTTTTTAAAAAGGCCCTTTTCTCCTTTGCTGCCCTGTCCCAGAGATTTTATGTTGCAGCCACACAGGCCTTCTTTCTGGTCCTTAAGTGCCATATGTCCTTCCTTCATATGCTTTTCTCTGTACCCTCTATTTTTCTAGCAAACTCCACTAATTCTTTAGATCTCAGATTTAATATATTTCTTCAGGAAAGCATCCCATGATTCCATGAATTAAATTATTAGGTCCCTCCACTGTATACTTTCATAGTACCTTCTACTTGTATTTGTAATACTGTTCATAGTTAGATTTTGCATTTAATGCTCGCTTTCCCTGCTAGTCTATAAGCTTTAAGAGAGTAAGGATTTTGTCTACTTTGTTTACATAAGTTTCTATTGCTAAGTGTTCAGTGAACATTACATACCCTAAGTATTTCTATAGGGTAGGATTAGGTTGTTAATATCTCCAGAGGAAATATTGGACAAATTTTTATATCTTCAGAAATGTTGAAATGGTACTTTAAAACAGTGAAAGAAATTGTCACAAACAGTGACAATATGAGGAGGGATTAAAAGATTTAATGCTGATACTTATTTTGCCCATTTTTCTTGATTTACTTTATCAACAAATAGGACTTCATAGTATAAGTTAAACAACAATATACAATATATATGGTCTTTGATATCTCAGTAATAACATACAGCGACAAAATATACCCTGAAGGAACTCCTTTTCCAGCTTATCTTTTTTTCAACTTCTTAACTACTTTTCTCTTTGTATTGAGCATCTGTAGCAAGGCTATCTGCAAGCCTGGAGATGATGTCTTTCTCTTCTGTGCTACATCAATCGGAGTCACGTTCCTCAGAATGGAGCCTAGGAACCATTTAATTTAGAATCTCCTGGGATTTTAACTACAAGTGAAGTTTCCTGCTCCCATCAGAAACCTGGGAATTAAAATCTCTGGTGGATGAGGCCTAAGGAACTATGTCTTTAACAAGAACCTGACATTTGAAAACTGTATCAGCCTAGTGCCTACTCATTACAGTTTTAGAAACTGACAACAGGCATATATGATGATAACTTTGGAGAACACAGAATTACAATTTATGCATGCCTTTGTCAGGAAGGCCACTTTGTCAGCTTTAACCTTGAAATAAGCCTGAATCTCTAGTATGATAAGAGTCATAGGAACACAAAGATTAAAGGACCTTAAAAGGCCATTTAAATTTTTTGCTTCAGGTGTATTTATACTCAAATCACATAGAAATGCTAATGGTCTGTTTCCTTACTAGAGATATTTAAGGACAGAGAACTCATTAATATATCTGGGGTTTATGTTCATAGCGGCATTATTCATGGTGGCCAGGACATGGAAGCAACCGATCGGTCCTATGAGAGATGATTGGCTAAAGAAGCTGTGGTACATATATACAATGGAATATTACTCAGCCATAAGAAGAGATGAAATACTGCCATTTGCGACAACATGGGTGGACCTCAAGATAATCATGCTAAGTGAAATAACCCAGACAGAAAAAGTTGAAAATCACATGATATCACTTATATGTGGGATGTAAACATAAAAGCAACAAATGAATAGGGCAAACAAACAGAGACTCATGGACATGGACTACAGACTACTGGTTACCAGAGGGTAGAGAGTGGGAAGAGTGGGGAGGTAAACGGGGTAAAGGGGGTAAAATATAGGAGAGAAAGGGGAGGGTGAAGTGGGTAAAGGGGATCAAATATATGGTAGCTGAAGGAAACCGGATTTTGGGTGGTAAACACACAATAGAATATACAGATGTCAAATTATAATGTACAACTGAAAATTATGTAATTGTATTAACCAATGTTACCCCAATAAACTTAATTTAAAAAAATCTGGGGTTTACCACAGAGATAATCAGATAATCTTAGGTGATCTTCTTTCAACATTAAAAACTTTTGGCTTTGCCCAGGGTCCATTTCTCTTTGTTTGAGGCTTTGTAAACATGAAGAACAACTAACATAGTCACCACCTTAAAATATTAACATATAGACATGTAATCCATCAGGACTAGTGCTCAACAATACCCCCAACACAGACTCATTGAGTTGGAAGTAATCTTAGTCACTACTTAAGTTGAACCTCCTCATTTACAGACATGTAAACAAATGTATGGATTAGATGTCATTGAGTGATAAATCTGATAAATTTAAGAGTATATTTCAATACCTTGAATTCATTTTTATCCTGGATTACATTTTCCCATGGTACAGTTGGAAAGTATCTAGTCCATCTAAATTCAGATCTGGTTCAAACCCTTCTCTATCACTTACAACCTGTTTTATTTTGGCACATAATTTTACACACCTGAGCTTCATTTTCATCACATGGTATATGAAGATAAAATCTTCTTTGCATAATTGTATTGAGAATTAAATGAGATACAGCATAGTACCTGGTACATAGTAAATGCTCCATTAAAAAAATGTGTTTGTTGTTGATACAACTTTTGGAAGGTAGTTTGGCAACATGTATCAAAATATAAGATATGCGTACCCTGTGACTGGGCAATTCCAGTCATCGTACTGAAATCAAGCACCACATGCAATGTTCAGAGATTTGTAAAGTAGCTCACTCTTGCAGAGTTTTAGTTACACAGTGGGTCAGAGCTTATTTTCTTAAACGAGGACCCAGAGTAAAACCTTGGAACAATCCACATATCCTAGAACAGTGAAGCTGTCTTCTGACAGCCTTTTAGAAGAATTTAATTGTACCTACTTTAATCATAAGAAAAATAAATCATGATAAACAATGAGTTAATAGTTTATTTAATGTATAATATATGTCAATTCTAAGTTTATTCACTTAGTCTTTGTCATTACCCTTTGAGGCAGATACAATATTATTCAGATTTTAGTGAGATCGAGTAACTTGTGCATCTTGTGGGGAGCAGTGGAGTGCCAAGGGTTGTCACATAATTAGTGATTGACAGGATTTGAACAGAAGTTGCTTTGATTCCAGAGCCAACTGCTAAACTCTTTAATTCTTATCTGTGAAGATTCAAGCAAACAAATCGATAAGCAACAAACAAAAAACACATTAATTTGAGGGCCCATCCCAGAGTTTCTGAGCTACAAAAGTATAAGACAGGCAGGGTTGAAAACAACTGTCATAACCATTATACTTCCTGTCTTTCTCTGTGCATTGAATATAGTCTGCTTATTAAAAAGAAAACATACTACTGTGCACATGATGACCTTAATCACTTACCGTGGCCCCATTTTCACCCATCAAACTCTTCCTGCAGTGTCTCTGAATTGCCTCAGGGAGTGGGATTCCTATTTGAAAGATTTCAATGAAAAAAACCTAATTAGGTGCAGATGCACTTGAATGTTTGTTTTACTTACTAATGGTTGGGTGTAGGTTTCCTTCTTTCCCCTCTTCAAGGAAGCAGAGGTTCTGAGGCAGCCACAGAATACAACATAAATATGGGGAGGAAGGGAGGGAAAATCTTGGAAAACTCAAAGCCTGATATTTCCCAGACATGCCCCAATCTGTTTTTGACCTCACTCCAAAAGGAGTGGTTTCCATAGCAGAGTGTGTGTAACGTAACATGGCTGTACTGGAGCGGTTCCCCATCAGACATTAGCCTTTCCTTCCTTACAGCCCGGGACTCTATTCTTTGGTTCTAGTTGCTGATTGCTAAGAGAGGGACTAGTGCGTGCGCCCTGCCATCTAAACACCACCACGGCAGCCCTGGCCTCAATGCTGCTTCCTTCACCACCATCACCAGGTTGGGTGAGAATAATTTATGTCTCAGGTTAAATGTGTAGTTTACAAGTGTTTATTAATTACTTCCTCCCACTTCTAACCAGCATTGCCTAGTGTAATCTGGGAGCTAAAACACTTTCTCTCTACATTTAGCGGCAGAAAAGATGGAGAGAGATCTGAGAGGTGACAGAATCTGCCCAAAGCAAGATGGGGATGGAAGCAGAGCCAGAGAGAACTCAACTCTTAGCATTTTCAACCTATTAGGCAAGATTACTTCCCAGTCTGACATGTGGGCTGTCTCATTCTCTTTGTAACTTCTGACCCAAGTTTTCCTTCTGAGACTAACAACAAGGTTAGAAGAAGGGTCAGCCGTCTGGGTGACTTGGCGATGGCTTCCATTAGGACCGCTTTTTTCTCCATAATGATGAAATTCAATCTCACAGTTTAAATGCTTGTCCCAAAATATTTCAAAATGTGAAATGCATGTGAGCCAAATGACAAAAATGTTTTTTAAAAAAACAAAAACATGGGCTTCTTGTCATCCACCACACTGGCTGTTTCAATGTCTGTTCAGTCAGTAAATTATTCTTTCCGATCTTCGTTTCTGATGATATCCAGATGGTTTAAAAGTCAGTCTTCTCTGCGGGAGAAAAATTCTCTGTGAAGTTAAAAGTGAGTAGCCATCATGTTCAGATGGTGTGAATAGGAATTAAATGGAATGACATAGGATTGTCTGTACCCAATTAACAGTAGTAATTGATATTTAAGTAATTACAATTTGAGGTTGAGCTTAATTGTTAAAGTTTTTAACTCTTAAAGGGAGACTATATCTTTCTCCCTAAATTGTAGGGCACTTTGTAAAAGACAAAATCGCTAATGTTAGCTTTTCTTCCTTTCTATTTCCTCCAAATCTTTTAGAATTAAAATTGTTTTGATGGATTTAAAGATGTTTTGTAGTCAGCCTACCACAGATATATTCTAAGAATTTGAAATGTGTCTTGGTGTGGATTATGGTGTTCAAGTTTTATTTTGTTTCCTTTAAAATGTAACCTAAAAATGACTAATTAATAATAATAACATAACATTAATATAATTTTTTAGTCACTATCATTTATCAGACTTTGAAAAGAAAATGATAACATTCTTTTTCGAAATGAAAAGAGCAATGTTAGCTTCTATTTACTGAGTCTTCATTTTGTACTAAGCTCTAGAGTAGATATTTTTATTTGTTAGCTCATTTAGTTCTTTTTAGAACCCAGAGGATAGACATAATTATCCATATTTTACAGATGCAGAAACAGGCTCAAAGAACATCAGTAACTTTCCCAAATTGCAAAGGTTGTAAGGATAGGAAACCAGTAATGTTAGGCTCACATCCACACACTTTCCACATTGCTAGATAGTTTACCAAATTAAAAACATCCACAGACTATGTTCATATACAATGAATGAAAGGTAAGCTTTGTTACACCAGTTGCTCGTAACTGTTAGGAGCCAAATGAAAATAAGTGATACTGCATCCACCCTTTTTCATACACAGATATGTTCATACTCAGTTCTAGAATATAGGTTAGTGGTTATTTTTTATTGGCTGGGGTTGTGGGGAGAGAATCCTACATAAATGTACATTATATAGCAAATACTTAGATACAGAACTTCAGAAATGCATTTAGTTGTAAAAATCAAATAACAAAGTATAAGGATTTGAAAAATACTCTGGAAGAAAAATGCAAAATCGACGTCCTTATACAAAGTCTGAATAACCAGAGAGTGTCAAAGACCTGAGTACTCCTACTTTTCCTTCATTTCTCCCTCCTCATTCTCTCTCTCTCTCTGTCTCTCTCTCTGTCTCTCTCTCTGTCTCTCTCTCTCTCCCTCCCTCCCTCCCTCTGTCTCTCATTCTGTTTTGCTTTTGTGTTTATTCTCGCTCTCATGCTTTCTGATTTTAAACAATTTTCTCCTCTAGCTTACTACCACTGTAAATGGAGGTGGTTTGAGAGTTCAAAGTGGCTCCTTAGATCCTTGCTACTCATTGTATGGTCTGTGAACCAGCCGCATTTGGCTTTACCTGGGAGTCTCTTAAAAGTGCAGAATCTCAGGCCCTATCCCAGACCTAAAGAATCGGAAACTTTCTTTCAACAAGATCCTCAGGGAATTTATATGCATAGAAAGTTTGAGATGCACTGGCCTAGGAATGTCTAATAGGTCTTCCCCTCCAGAGCAGAATCACCTGTCTAAAGAGAAAGGGGATGGTCAGAGAACATTGCTTCCAGGTGCCTTCTGTAGTTAGCTGTAGTTAGAACCAGGGCTTTTCTGTGGGTGGGGAGGCTTGTTACCGCAGGCAACAGATTAAGACAACCCTGCACAGGTGTCTAGTGGGAATTCTGGCTACCATTTTACTACCACCATTGATAAGGTTGCCACATGCTGGTCCTTTAGGGTCTGGGCTCTTGTGGCAGCTACTTCCTCCATTCCCTGTCCACAAGCACACACACATACACACATGTATTCATTAGTGCTCCCACCCACACCAAAAACAGCCATATAGGCACCTAAAGGAAAGGGAAGAGAGAAACCCAATGTCTCCTATGTGCCAGGCATTATAGTACATGCTTTCATCTTAAAGACTAGAGAGCAAAATTGGATTGTTGTGAGCATGCATTCACTTTCCAGCCAAACTTCGTTAACCAGAGCCTCAACAGGTTAAATAGGTCTATAACCGGTGTTTTTAACGATCACCTTATTAAATGATTAAATTAAATAAGATACTAAAAATCGAAATTAAAAGAGTAATTAAGTTATATTAATTAGCATTCTCATGTTTAAAATATCATCTTAAAAGTCAGTTTCCAATGACTCCACATGCAAAAAATATATTCTAGCCTAATATTATACACTTAACCCCAGATATTAGTGGTTTGAAAGGGACCCTCTTTCTCAAGAGTAGTTTTCTGGAGTTGTAGACTGTGATGTTAGTACTGTAATTTAAACAGTTGTTTCCTTGCCAATCTCTGGGAAGCCTGTCTTTCACAATATTCCTTTTGTTTGTAGCACCTAAAAGTTCCCCAGAGTTTACTCTTCACAAGAATCAGTCTTCCTGGTGTGGGATTGTGCAAAGAACCTTTGAATGGAATTCTAGTCCTATTTCTTCTAATTGGCTGGAAGATTTGGGGCTATTACCGAATCCCTTTGAATCTAAGGTTTGTCCTCTAAAAATTAGTGGGCTTGACTGGACTCCAAAATCCCTTCCATTCCAAATGAATTGTCCGTAAGCAGTCTATATTGTAAAACTGAACATTTCGGAAAGGTAAAAGGATTCAGTTAGGTCTCATCACATGCTCGCAGCATTTCCAGGCATCCCAGCGTCTGCGTCTCCCACACCACCTCTCTTCCCATAGGCTCGGCTTGCGTCTGATGGCAGCTTAGCTACTGGGCAAGAGGCAAAACAGCTGGTGGTGAGGTACTGACTGGTGATCACTGAACAAAGAATCTTGGTCTCCTTACTACACAGTGGCTTCAGAAAATGATTTGAGTCTCTGTAGTAAATTCATGGGTCACATGTTTAACACTTTCTTTTGTCTTTGAAATTTTCACCATAAATTTAGGATAATTCAATTCGCACTTATTGTGTGTATGTGTGTTTTCTCAGCACCAGTACTCAATATGATCTTAGTATGTCTTGTATCTTTCCAAAAGATTTTGGAGTCAGACACAACAATGCAAGGAAGCCATATACTGTTGTGGTACAGTCTCTGCTCTGCAATCAAACTGCCTGGGTTCAAGTTCTAGGTTCACTGGATAGCGGTATAACCTCGGTAACTTCCCTTTTCTGTGCTTCAGTTGTATTATCTATCAGATTTCAGAATGAATGTTGCCTAACTAACAGGGTTGGTCTGAAGATTTAGTGAGCTAATCCATGTTTGCATTTAGTATAATGCTTGATACATAGTAAATGATCAATAAATAATAGCAAAACCAACAGACACACCTTCCTGCATCACCAGCCTGTCCTCGATTTCATCATATGGCTTTAGGCAAGTTACTTAGCATCTCCACATCTTATTTTTCTCACATACTAGTTGTCAGTATCAAATAAGTTATTATATGTATTCAAACCTGTGCTTGACTCATTGTAGTTGTATAATAAATGTTTTATTGACTCCTTCCCTTTTTACAAATTCGTATTGCACACAGCCCTACCTCTGTACTTTGCACATAATTATAATTAGTATTTATTGCAGCCTTATACCCGTCTCTTGTCTCACTGCCTCTCATCTGCATTGTCAGTTGCTCTGCAAGGAAGAGCTGAGACCAGTGTCTTCTAAACACAGAATAGGAATCATATCGATTGGGACTCAGGTTGCCCAGACCTTTGGCCATTCATCCTCTTTGGCTAAGATTGCCTCCTGAGAGACTTTTCTGATCACAAGACAACTTATCAGGAAGGATGCTGGATTGGGACATTTTGTGATATCTTATCACAGGTGGGAGAGTTATGGGCCCAGCATATTGTTTTAAAGACAGACATGCCATATCTTCAGAAGTTTGTGGTTGGATGTCTCTCTCTTTCCCAAGAGCTCCAACCTTAGCCTCTTCCTTTATGTGATTTCTGCATCGTTGGCTCGTGGGGGCAAAGCCTTGTTAGGCTTTATCACAAAGCCTGGTGTGCACGGGGAAAACTTGTGGAATATTTTTGGCTTATACTGATATGCCCCTCAAGTTAAATATATTCTATTGCTCATTTAAAAAAAGTGTCTTGCCTTTAAAAAAAAAAAAGCCAACACCCTTTTTTTTTCAATTAGAGCTGACATTCAATATTATTTTATATTAGTTTCAGGTATACAGAATAGTGGTTAGATATTTATATAATTTACAAAGTGATTCCCCTGATTAGTCTAGTACCCACCTGGCACCATACATTATTACGATATTACAATATTATAATAATACAATATTATAATACAATATTATTGACTATATTCCCTATGCTGTACTTCACATTCCCATTACTATTTTGTAACTGTCGATTTTGTATTTCTTAATCCCTTCACTTTTCACCCAACCCCCCTCCCATCTGGCAATCACTAGGCTGTTCTCTGTATCTATGAGTCCGTTTTCATTTTGTTTGTTTATTTATTTTGTTCTTTAGAGTCCACATAGAAGTGAATCATATGGTATTTGCCTTTCTCTGTCTGACTTATTTCACATAGCATAATACCCTCTAGGTCCATGCATGTCAGCAGTACCCTTTTAAGAGCCATTTTGGAGTGAGATAATGTTTATTTTCACTGCTGGAATGAGAATGAAGGAATGAATGATTACAGAATAAATCACTAAAATGGTTTCTAAATATATGTATTTTAAAAACGCTGCCTTGACATTAACGTTTTAATGTATGAGGATGCAGTGCTCCTTGCACTAAACCCTGGTCCCTTGTCCTTTCCTTTCTCAACTTCTTGTAACCTAGAACATGTTTCTCTTTCTTTTTCTTTCTAACATTTTTTTTTTAACTTCAATTAATGCAGCATTTTAGAGAGACTCCTTCGAAAAGTGCGAATTTAGAAGGGAAGGTTAAAATGCTGATTTTTTATGACTTGGAGACGTATGTTAAAAATTATGGGGTTATTAAGCCGAGGATGTGTTCTGCAGTGGTAGGCTTCTGATGAGGTGCAGATGGCATCTTTCCAGGACAGGGACAGGAAAGAGCACTGTGACTCCAATGTTCACTTTGGGCACATTTATTGCAATATGTCGCTTCTCAGGTGTCTACTATTTCCACTGCTCAGAACAGAACATTCCTTTACCACAATTCAAGCACCTACACTGGCTCCAAAAACAGTACTATTTGTGACTGTTGGGGAAGAGGCTTTGTAAAATCTCATTAAATATTTACACTCTTGCCCTGCAGTCAGAGGAATGAATTTAGACTCACTTCGGTGCCCTTTTCCTCAAATGTTTTTTAACATATCTTTTTGTTACTGTGTGACACTGTCTTGAGTAAAATGGGATTAGTATCTCGAAGAATATCATCCCCTATTAGGGACACAAAAAGAAACAAGAAAACAAATTTTTGTTAACATTAGCCACACTAGATCAGCTTTTCTCAAGCTGAAGTTATTCAAAGACTGTTCATAATTTTTTTCCTTATCTATATATCACTTCTCTTATTATTTTATAGCATTTTTTACTTTAAATTGATGCAATTCGAAAAACAGCTTTGTTCTGAGAAATAATATCTAAGAAATTATAGGTTTTATGCTCTAGTTTTCTAACATATAAAAAGAAATTCATGACAACTAAAATTAAATTTTAAAATGTTTATATTATGTAAAATCACCCCATGTAACACTAGCGATAAGCAGGCTAAACTTTGGGAAACACTGAACTGAGTTGTCTCACTGTTGAAGTTGAAATCAGGAATCAAGACCACATTCCTAACATGGGGTTGAGAATGTAGTTCATTTGCAAAGCCAAGGCTGGTAGAAACACCTGTAGGTGTGCCCAGGTGTTTAAGGCCTCCTTCCCTCTCTTGTCTGCTTTCAACCTACTCTGTTCCAGTCCTATGTGCCTGAGCCTTAAGACTCTCCTCTTTTTTTCAGTTCTTGACCTCCATTCTTAATTACTACCTCTGCTTCACCACCGATTGTGATCTGTGAGTTGCCAACTTCAGAATGAAGACTTGATGCCAATGTGTAGGGCCCCTTTGCATTGCTTTCCTTTTGGCCTTTTTGACTGTGGTCTTTTCCCCAAGTTCTATTCTTAGGGAGTTAGTAACAGCAAATTAGTACCAATTAGTACAAAACAGCAAATTAGAGCTGAAAGTTCCCTGGGAAGAACCTGATCTGGAAGGAGTTTGTGTGACTAGGAATGAGGCCATTACCAATTATAAAGCAAAATCTTGTGATAAGAGCATTTGTGAGAAGCTTAAAATAAAAATGGTGTGTCTGCTATATCTCTCATAAACATTTTATATCTTAACTATGAAAAATGTGGACCACCCTCACTGGTTCTCTCATTATTCCCTGAGCCAAAATGGTGTTCATTGCTGCAAGAGTAATTCCTCCCCAGTTTTTTTTTAAAATTCTTAAACATGATTTTACCATGTTTCACTTGCATCTTCAGAGACCATGGACAGGGCTGGAGGAATAGAAGTTCAAAAACGCAGGGAATTTATTAATATAAAACTCAATCATCTGACTCCTGATTTAGGATTTTCTTCACTGATCTTTGTTCTCTCATTTTTTTTTTTTTGAGCCGAAAATATAATAATTCAGCATCAAATAAAAAATACTTAAGACATTTTAAAAAAAGATATTCTGGAATGAGATATGGATTTTTTAAAGGAATAAAATCTGTTAATAGCATTGCCAAGTAATATTACTACTGTAATTGGTTTATTAAACTCACAGGAATGCCTTTGATAAAAAATACCAACTGAATGTTATACTTTTCATAAATGAGATCAAGTTCTGGGACCACTAGTTTCCATCATCTACATTAATAGTTTTTACCTGGAGTCTTTTTTATACTGATGAAATTTTGCAAGTCACCTTTTGGAGAAAGAGAGGTCACACCATATGCTGAAACACTCAGATGGAGGAACATATAGAGATCCCAACACTTTTGAAATCTTCTTCCTTTAAACTATCTGAATTTTAACTAGGTTTTAGAAATATGAAATTTTTGAGTCATACTAACCTGATATGAAATTCCTGAGTCATATGCAAATTTCAAACCAAAGTGGCACATCCAAAGAGGCCTACTGCCCAGGGTGGAGGTAGAAAACTTGTCAATGTACAGGATATTATTCATGTTGTATGGGCAGCTGGTACCCTAAAAATCCTCTGAGAGACAGCAGAAGGTGCTGTGCCTGTGATACTGATCACTTTTCTCTGTCCCAGCCTAATAGTTGCGTGCATCTGATAATTGCAAGCCCTTTATGATAATATCTACAAATTGTTCCTCTTGGTCTACTGGACACATTCATCAACATGCGAATGTCTTCAAACCTATAACAACTGAAAAGCATGGCTAAGGAGGAGCAGAAATAGGAAGCTCTCGCCAAGTGTTTCTAATGATTGTTTGAGAATTGTTAACAATTCTGAAAGTGTTTACTAATACAGCAACATCAGAACTGGCACTATAGATTAAGAGTATCAGAATCGTAGAGACTCAGGCTTGACTGATGAGACCCATCCCAAAATGAACAGAGTACTTCCAAAGAAAGTTAAGCCAAATTTCCATCTTTATTAGTCGGTGTTTCTGTCTGTACTCTATGATATTTCTTCCAAATTCCCCATACATCTACCTTGTATCTCCACAATTTGTGAGGCAAAGATGGGCCCTTTAAGAATAAGATGATTTGCTTGTTCGTAATTCAATCCGTAACTTTACTTAAGTAAATAAACTAATAAATAATTGCAAAGTTTTTTAATCCTGGATCTCTTTGGTCTATTTGATTTCTTCACCTGACTTTAATACTATAAACACTGATAATTCATGCGTAGAAAGAAAAGGACTATTTTTTTTTTTTTTTTGCTGAGCAGTAATTCATAAGCAGCTCTGTTTACTGGATGTCTGTAGGTCCCTTTTGGAAAGAGTCTGCCCCAACAACTGGATCCTTAGACTTATGAGTAGGCATTCAGGGTGCATCAGTCCATAGACCACAGGCTCTGTGGTTTAAATAAGGTAGTACGTCACAGTGGAAAGAGCATTGGAAACCTGGTTTCAAATCCTGGTTTTGCCACTAACTAGTTTTGTGACTTTAAGCGAGTTATTTAACCTCTCTAGCCTTCATTTTCAATGAGATAAAAATTGGATCAGATCTGAGCTTGTCTCAGATTTATTGGTAGTGGTATTTGGAGAGTGTTGAGAACAGTTATAAGACTGTACCCAGGCACAGTGGGAATGAGTATGCTCATTGATTGATTCAGCTTCAGGCTTATTCTGATTGATTAGCTATGTCTGCCCTGTACAGGTAGCGACAGGAGTGCCTCATATGCGTTGACCCTAGCTAGAAATGCACTCTAAAGTAACTTCCGTCTCTATTCGAGAGAGGTATAACAGAAGCAGCAAGATTATTTTACAATTTTCAGAACCAGAAGTAGAAAATTCTCTCCAACAAGACAGGTTTTTAGAGACAAGATTCTTTCCAACTCCTTGGCCTAGCTGTTCATATTTTCCTTCTGACTCTTAATAACTAGTTGGAACAAATGGACAGATGATGCACCCTATCTGGGGAATGAATGGAAGCACCCAGAAATTTATTCCTCACTGACAATCAGAACCCGGGCCTTGGAAGATTTACTTTGCTTACCAATCAGTTGATAATCTGTTAGTATGAAGTGCTTAGAGCTAGTTGTAAACTGGAGACTTTATATAATTTTTATTTGATGGGATCCACTCCAAGAGGTCTTTAAATCAGCCATAAATTATAAAAATTTTTCAAGCCTACATAATCTTAAGGAGAAAGTTTGCTATATAATTAATTGTAATGATGACTTCTATATTTTGGAATTTATGATAAGTGCCCTGAACAGCTTTAAATATTCAAGTCTGTATTTTCTTTATTTGTTTAATAAGATTTTCCAAGTTTCTAAAAACCTCAAAATTTGAAGGAGATTTGGATCACTGTTTATTTATCCATTAGAATAATTCACTTGAATCAAAGCTGAAGCTTTAGAATCACCATTCATTACCATCTGGCAAGTGTACTTTATATTTGACTATGAATCAGACTTTGGGGGTTTTGGTCCTTGTTTGTTTTATTGGATCCATTCCTAAATTTAGGAAAATTGTTGAAGTACACTATGTCTGCTTTCCGGCCCATACAATTGGATATTTGTTTTTGCCCCTTGACTGTACCTCAAGGATATTCAAGGAATCAAAGAATGTCCAGGAGGTCTTGAGGCCCTCTGGTGAAAGTCACTCTTGCCATTACCATTTTTATTGTTGGCTAGGTTGTTATTTATCCTGTGCCTTCATATTAAATAGCCCCCCCATACTCTCTTAAGCACAGAGATGCCACTTTCATACCATTTATAGTGCCTAGAAACTACAGCAGAGACTTAGAAAAAATAATTTTGGCTATGAGATGCTAATACAATTTTTACCTTATCCACAAAGCAAGTCCATCTACTTTGCAATTTCTCAAATGTCTGGGAGAACTTATGCAACAAAATCTGCTACCAGGGCATATGGGTGTGTTGACAGATGTCTTAAGTAGGTTTTCTGCCCTTCAGACTGCTGTAGTCTCTTCTTTTATAGTCACTGGTTCTGTGACGGCAAAAAGGAACAGTAGTAATATGTCACAGCTTTATTGTTTTTAAAAATCTATTAGCTTCGAAAGGACAGATACATACATCTTCAGAGAATATGATTGTATTTCAACTAATCCTTTCCTGAGCTAGAATTTTAGTGGACTTTTTTCATATTATTAGAACTGGTTGATTGTTTTTCTGCTAATATCCATTTTTTTCTCTTTCCTAACCAATATCCACATTCTTTATTCCATAGGAGTAGTGGTATATGAGTTGAGGTTTAACAACTGGATTGCTGAAGAAAAATGAAGAGCCCTAATTTGCAACATCTGCCAATTTTGTGGTGTTAATATTCCCATTATAGCCATTTTTAAGTAACCAACATGACATCACTGACCACAGAGTTGAGAATCAACGCACAGTAGCATACCATTATATAGTATTACCACTACCCAAAAGTAATAGATGTAAATGAACTTAAGAGCATAGAGAATAGTGAAATGTAATAAAATAATAAGGAAGTGGTGAGTTTTGAGTATATATTACCCTTGTTTTAAACATAATTTATTTGTTAGTGCATATAATTTAATTTTTAATAAGAGCCATGTTTAACAACTGGCTCACAAAGTTCCTGAAAATTTAATACTCCGTTCTTGTGAGCTGGTATGGAGTGGTTCCATTTCACCATTACAAATGAGATACGTAGAGACTAAAGTTTATTAATTCTCTGGGAATGCTTGAAAAACTGGGCAGGGAAATGTAAGGGATTCTAAACTCCCATCCTAAGCAGAGCAAATTAAAGAGCAGAGATGTGTCCATTTAACATGCTTTATTTGGTGCCAGTACAAAGCCCTGCCATTTGTGCACTTAATGCATAGATCATATCAACAGCAGAGTGGGGAGACCAGGCTTGCCAGATAGGCCACTCCTAAAAACATAAAAAGACTCTTTAAAAATTTGAAAGAAATATAAACACAACTGAATATGAAACCAGAAGAACTTGGACAGATATATTTTTACAAAGTTAGTTTAATCTAGATAATATAAACACATAGAGATAGTATTAAATCAGTCCGAGAAGGCAATACTGTGCATATCATTGTTCATTGTGTATGAAATAGAGGAAGCTGAGAAGAAAGGCCAAAAGGAAACAGAGCCTTAGAGTTTAATGTATGTAGGTAGATTAAGAAAATATAATTTGTAGTTACTTTGGCTACAAGTGAATGGATCTGAGGCCACCACAAGTCAGTCTTCAAAGCTTGGCTGCTTGGTTAGAATAGCTCCAGGTGCCAAGAGGGAATATGAATTCTTCTTTGTCTATCCATAGTGGGAGAAGAAAGCAAAAATGTCCTTCTATCCTACAGATCTTTCTTT
This sequence comes from Pteropus medius, assembly GCF_902729225.1. NCBI lineage: Eukaryota > Metazoa > Chordata > Mammalia > Chiroptera > Pteropodidae > Pteropus > Pteropus medius. The sequence goes on along the minus strand of NW_024351730.1, from coordinate 28,608,225 downwards.
TCCTTCTCCAGAAATTGCCTGCAAGCAGCATACTCCCTCACTCCCCACATCCTGTTGATTCTACCTTATCTGCTATTGCCAGGCATTTACCTGGAAGTCCCTTTATCAGTTTCTTGTCTAGTCTCGCTTACTGTCTCCTCCCAACTTCTGCTGTTTTTGGAATTGCAGCTAGTGTGTCAGTTCCAGGAAAACTTCCTGAACTTCAAGGCTTCCTCGGAAGACATACTGAGTTAAAATTACTTGCTTATTGGTATGTCTTTTCCCATAGACTTAAAAACTGCTTACGGATGGAGAAGTATCTTATTCTATTGTAAACTATGTGCCTGGAGTAAATCCTAATTATGTAATAGGCGCTCCATAAATATGTTTTTTTCTGAATGAGTAAAATAAATGAACAAGTGGCCATAGAGGAGACAGACCCAAAGGAACCTGGGAGGTTTTTCATTGCTTAATACACATAGTAATATCTATATTACTAGATAATTACACTGCCTTTATCACCTTCTCTGAATAAATGAGCAAAACAAAGTCAATTAAGAATTTTCCTTCAATGAGCATGCCTCCTGTTGCCCTTCTTCGTGCCAGTCCCTGTTAATCTCCCATTAGCTATGTTAATAATCTTGTCCCTCTTTCTCCTGGTTGGCTTCTGGGGCTCCTTGCTTACTGCACTAAGTACTATAGCTGGTCTATAATACCTGGGATGAAATAAAGGACAGTAGATTCCAATGCTAGGGACTCTCCACCCTTGAGTACCTGTGTTGCTTCTCTCCCCACTTTCCCTCTGCCTGAATCATCAAATGCATGCTTCTTTGTCTTGCTCTTCAGCACTCTGGCAAACACTGCTCTATACATATTCATGGAGATAAAATAAAATGGAGTAAGGAAAAATTACAGGTTAGACAAGTGCCTGGTGATAACCTAAATTATTATCTTTGCAGAAAGCTAAATGTTGACGTAGGCCTTTTACACACCTCCAAAGACATGAAATTCAGGTTCTAAATTAGAGGTAGAGTTACATTACGTACCTTGATATTTTATTCTCAGGTGTGTGGGCGATGTCTGGAAGTAAAATGACTTTAGCAGACTGGGGCTATTTCAGTTGAGATTGCTCTCATATTCATGACTTTTAGTAGGTAGATTTGCCCTGTACTTTGACTTTTCAGAGATTCACTTCTTTCAGTCTGCTGGAGTAAACATGGATTTTATTCACTGCTCTCAAAGCCATTTAGGCACGGCTGATGACAATCCATTGAAAGTGAGAACGTTTACTTCCTTTGTGACCATGAGATTCATCAGTCCTTACTTGCACTTTTTCTGCTTGAGCTTATTACCTCTATCAGGTATGAAAGCCTCAGGTGCTTTCATTACTCCTTCAAAAGCTTCCGGAGCAACGTGGACTGGCCTTCAGGCTGTGGCATTAGTTATCTCCTTGGCCATTGGAAATGGCCACTTTGGAGCTCTGAGTATGATAATGGTCTCTTCTCTCTTTGTTGAATTAAATAGCAACATCTGTAACTGCCAATATTTAAAACCTTGAGATTCCAAAAGATATTTATTTTCAACTTTTTAAAAGGATCCAAAATAGTAACTCTCCCTCCTAATTTGCTTAATGTAAAACTTTGTCTCTGTTATTTCTGTAGGACTCCACCAAAAAGTTCAGAAGAGTTTACACATATTGTCACCTCAGGAGTATTGGTTCAAAATATTTTATCTGCATGAAAATCATTAAGAAAATATAAGATGATATATTTTCAAGCGGTCTTTAAAACATTGTTTCTCAAAGTATGGGCCAGTTTCCTTGCATCTCATTTGGAGAGCTTGTTTAAAGTACAGATCCCCAGGCCTTACACTAGATACTCCAAATCAGAATGTGTGAGGTTGGGACTCAGGAATCTGCATATTCAGCAGCTTCCCTAATTACACTGATATGCTTTCAAGACTAATGGCCATCCATTTAGAACATTAAAAAAACAAATAAAATATAAGAAATACTCTGTCATTTCTCCTTGAAACACAATGAAAACAGCACCTTTCTCATGACTGCTGTGAGCTGATAAATATCTATTATTGGGCAGCCACGTAGGGCGGCATGCGTGGCAGAACTTAAGCTGTGGTGGGTAGAAGTTTGGTGTCAGTTCTAAAAATATGTAGCCTCAGTTTGAGTCAATAGCAGATGGCCTACAATTGAACATTATATGTCGTACATGAAATGGCTTATGTTGAACAGTCAGACTCAATAATTCAGGGGGAACAGAACAAGTCAGTTTCCCGGGCCCCAAATAATGAACACATTTCTCCTTATGATGTCTATAGTTAGACGAGATAAGGACAAAGATTTCTGGGGCCTATTCATTCATTCATTCATTCATTCATCCATTTGACAGATAATTATTGGGTACTTTGTCTCGGGCACTTTGCTAGATTCTGGGAATATAGATGTGGGCAAAACTTAGGTGGTTCCTGCACTGATGGGGCTTATAGCAGAGTGAAAGGAAGATATTAAATAAATAATCCTAGAATTACAGAAATAAGTATATAGTGACAATTTGTGGTAAAGGCTCTGAAGAAAAAATTATGTGGTCCTAAAAAAGTATGATCAGAGGATCTAATATAAACTAGATATAACATTTAAATTAATAGTGTAACTGATAACTCAGCAGAACAACCTGAGTGCTTCTTCAAACTTTCTTTGTTATACATATAATAAATATCATCAAACTAATAGCTAACATTCTCGAGTGCCAACTATCTGTCTTGGCACCATGGGAGATTTTTACAAATGTTTTCCTGTTTAACCTTCTTAATAACCCTATGAATTGTGTCTCATTTCCTGCAGAGGGAAGCATAAGCTCCCAGAGCTATTAAATTACTCAACTAGAATTCAGATTCTGGTCTATCTGATCCCAATGCCTATATTCTATTCACAGCAGTACATTAGATACCATAGATTCATAGAGTGTTCAAGCTAAATGGTATATCAGAAGTCATCTAGCCTGCTACTTGGCACCCCATTTAATAGATGCAAACAAAGGGTCTAGTACCTATCACAACTCATGTCAAAACTTGCTGAGAGCAGAGCTGAGTCTAGAACCCAGGTCTTGAGCCTCAACCCAAAGCTCTTCTCATTGTACCATGTTGCCTCTGTATCTTGTAATTATGTGTGTTCTGCTGGGGTTTTAGCATTTAATTGATTCTCTATGCTAGATTTAAAAACTGGTTTAAAAATCTAGGCTACAAAATAATTCCATTATCCAAAATTATACTACATTGTTTTTATTTATTATCATCTTCATAGTCCCCTTCTAAGCATTCAAAATTCACCTTATGATCACTAGTAGTAATGTGCCACTCTTCAGGTGCAAATACTATTCTGTTGGCACACTCTCTGTAATGAATGGACTTTTCAGCTGTATTTTCATTAGTGGAAATGTATTTATTTGTTTTTAGTCTTAACCCTGGGTTATAATAATCCCAAGGGCAATGCCCTGGTGCCTGAATCTGTACATCTGTAGGGTAAATATGGTGTATCCTCTTAGAGCACCAATTAAGTCAATGGCAAGCATTTTTAAAAGACTTTTCTTTAACATTACTGCAAGCATGAATATATTACAAAATAGAATGCAAAATTAGAATGAATTTTTAGATAAACAGAAGATTTTAAAGAAGTGGTGTGAATGTAGTTGAATGTTTTGGACTAACATCCCCCAAAGCATACTGTATCCCCTGCTGCCCCGACATGTGCTCACACCCACTCACCCACATACATTCACTCTTCTCTGCCATTAGGGAGAATTCGGTGAAAAAAATTAGAGAATATGTGCCTTAAATTCATTTCACACTCAAGTCTTTGTCTGTATCTGAAGGTGTAATGTAGAAGTAAAAACTTGTGCTGGAAGACTTAAGTTTGAATCTTGAAAACACAATTCCCCAGCTGTGTGACTTGTATACTCTGAGTTCTGGGTTGTTTAACTGTATATTAGAGATGTAGTACATATACCATAAGCCTATTTTGATGATTAAATGAGATAAATATAAAGTGTCAATATCTGGGACATAGAAAGCATTCAAGAAATGACAGTTGATTTGCATATATCATGATCACTTGTTTGTCAGATGGTAGGCAGAGGGTAGGGGTATGTCATGTAGCCAGGGAAATGAGAAAGCTACTAGTCCGAGAAGGATTTCCACCATGTCTTGGCTTATAGAGCATTAGAACAAGATGTAAGAACAAAACTCTCTCACTTTCTTTCTCTCTCTTTTTTTCTCTCTATCAATCTCCCTCATAAAACTGCACCCATGGAAAGAGGAAAGAAGCAAATAGTAGGTAGGAAAGATTGAGAGAGAGGCTTGAGAAGCTTGGAGCTTTTGAGATGTGAGGAGTATGAATCAAACTATCATAAAAACACCAAGGGTTACTTTTTCATCTTGCTGCTTCCTTTCAAACACTAATTTATAAAAAAATTAAGGAAACAATTGGAATATGATTTTTTTCTCCCACAGACATTTTGTTTTAAATCTAGTCTCTATTTTCTTCACATCTGTTGGGGAGACTGATATTATTTGTGGTGTCAGGATCAGAAAGTACATTCTGCCAGAACTAGTGAGATTCAGATTTTGCCTTAAATATGAACTCTTTGATTTTCTGGTTTATTTTCCCACTTCCTGTTTCCAAGGCCAAGAGTTTTAAAAAGATCAGAAAATAATTCGCACAATATTAGGCCCATAGGAAAAAAATGTTTTTATGGGTCAAGTGCAAATTCATCAGAATTATATAGCTTAAAATGTCTTCAGCAGGCTATATATAGGTTCGTAGGGGGGAAAAAACCCCATAAACCCTTGGATTCAATTTATCTAAGCTATGAAAACTCTATCATCAATTGACAAAACCAGCCAACAAATTCCTATACTCTGTATGCATAATGTTTCTAAGTGCCCTTCCCCACACACCCTTAGTGCATGAAGGTCCAAACAACAGTTCTGCATATATCTATCTTCAGTCTAGTTCTTCCAGGGAAGGAGTTAAGAGAGGGCAGTTGCTCTGAAGATCAGAAGAGTGTTGAGCTTCGATACTGGCCTGGAGGAAGTATGAATTCCAAAAGGTATTTTACCTGAAGGTAGAATGAATTCCAGACCCTCCTCCAGAGAAGATATTCTACTCACCTCTGTGCTATCCCAGTTGACACCCAACTCACTCCACTGAATCTTACCACACTCTTTGGGAGCTAGAAGATAAGAGCCCCATATCACCTTTTCTATCTATAGAGAAGACAATTTCCTGGTCTCTGTCTTCAAACCAGCAACATTTCCATGTGTTTCCAGATTAAACATATAAGGAGTTTTAACATCTTTATATTTTTTTAAGGTTTTAATGTTATTTTAAAAAATAAAAATATCTAAGAGAAATAAGAACCTTCCTGAACCACATTCACCCATGGTTCTGTCATATCTCTTGCTTTGATATACTTCTCAGGGCCTCTTTTCATTATACCTTTTGAGGACATTCAGAGATATTTGTCTCTTAGAGAAATCAAAAATAGTCATAGAGGTGACAAAGCTTTAAAAAATGCTTACATGTTTTTCTTTCCTGCCAAACATCTCTAAACATTGCATTACGCCCAGATCTACCATGGTAACTTCTTGCCCAGCTGGAAGATGTCATTGGCTAGCCTGCTTTGAAGAGAAGATCCACTGATCATCTCAGTTGTGTATGACTAAAGAAAATACTGACAGTTTTGATCAAAGACAGAGATGACCTAAACTGGATGTTGGCAATTCTCAGGACTAAAAGCTTAGGCCAATGAATCATAGTTGCTTCAAAGAGATGTCATGAGGCACTGGGCCTTAGGAACTCGTTCTGCCTTGTAGCACCAGGATAAGATGAAAAGTGAAGGTATGGAAGGGATCCTAACAAGGACCTTTGAGCATCAGCTTCCAAAGGAACTTCTGGGTATTTAATTTTCACACAGTAAAGAATTTACATCAGTTTCTTTCTTTTTTTTACTGAATTGACTGTCATTTTATAGACACACCCATTCCAATTAGGAATGTTTTCTTTTCATAATATGTACTTTCAGATGACAACTATCAGGGCAGGGGGTCAATACTATGAATTAACTGAGGTCTAGAGCACTTGGCATGTGAAATGAATGAATTCTTGCCTATCTCCCTTTCAGCAGGAGAGAGAAGTTCAGAATTTGAGGCTTAGTGCAGGTTTTCCTAAGGCTCTTCCGAATCATGGGTAGTTATCTACAGAATGTAATATGTTGAACATTTCTTCATTCCACAAGTATTTATTGAGTCAGGCACTATGCTAGAAATTAGGAGAAAACAGAAGAGGCAAGTCCCTGCCCTCACGGATAGACTAATAGGAGAGAGGAACACCAAATATTTCCACAGGGAGCTGGAACCCCAGACCTCCCATGGCTCCCACCAGCTTCAGTAAGTGCTTTGGTTTCTCAATTCTCACTCAAGAGTGTCCGTAAAGTCTGGCCCACTGACCTGATACATCGTTGTCTTCTGGAGAGCTTGTCTACAATGCATATTTTGGGGATTTACCCTAGTCTTATAGAATAAAATCTCTGATCTTTTAACAAGCATCTCAAAATCTTTCTGATGCCATAAATTCTCTCTTTGCACATTTTAATTGCGATAAGGCTTTACAAGTTTTCTGTAAGAGGGAACACATGAGCAAGCATGTTGGTTTGTGGTAGAGTGAGCACTTGATTTGTGGCTTTCAAACATGATTTTAAATGTTGGTTCCCCCAGTTACGCTTTGCTTTTGAGTCTTAGTTTCTTCATCCCCCAGCCCACTGAAAGATTGTGTATGACATTTCCAAGTCCGCAGTCTGGGATCGTGTCTTTAGGCTGCTTTACTTAATTAGTAGTAAGTTACTTATAAACAATGTTAAAACACAAACCATGGACATGGAGAAGATATTTGCAAAATTTATCTATAATACATAAAATACTATAGTTCAGAATCTATATTTTTAAAAATTCCTACAAATCAGTAGACAAAAAACAAAAACACAGAAAAAATGGCAAGGAATGTGAATAAGAAAATACTCATCCAATGGAATGAGTATTGCAGCATTGCTTGTAAGACAAAAATATCAGAAACAATCTAAATGTCCATTTACAGAGAAAAGGGTAAATAAAATGAGCAGTTAAAAGTGATCATCTACATCAACTGGTTAGATCTCAAGAATTTTATGTTGAGCGAAACCAAGAACAAAACAATATGGATCATTTATATTAAAAAAAGAACAAAAATGTTATATCTTGTCTTATAACGCATGTTTATACGTGTAAAAACTTTTAAAAATGAAATTGGAATCAAAGTCATAATATTTGTTGCCTGAGAAGAATAAAGATTTAATAGTTGCTAAAAATGAATCATAAGACTATAAGTGTTTGTCATCATATTATTCTTTATAGTTTTCTGAAATATTAATGTTTCTGAAAATTAAAATATGAAACTCATTACTCTTCATAGTCTCATAGCTGAAGGAACTATTTAGATAGACAAGAGGAAGTTACTAACTTAAGATGCAATGAGGAGTCCTGATATGCCTACTAGCTGGAAGATCTGGGGTTGGCTGGGGTGTGTTAGAGGTCCCCACAGACTTTCATGCTCCCCCATGAAGAGAGGCCCCAAGAATATGAACCATGTTTGCAGTGTAACTGTATTTGTTTTTAATTCTCTTAGCTACTGTTTATGTAGACCGTGCAATTACCACTCAGAGATTCTGAGAATAAATAGCTCTCTTTCTTCCCTTCCTTGTCCCCGCTTCTTACCCCGCACCTGCCTGTGGTTTGGCAGCCACACTTGACTGCCTTACAATTGGCTACTTCTCTCCATTTCTATTTTATCTTCCTGTCTGGTAGGTGGCTGCTGTGGGAGTACAAAGAAGACAAAGAAAGGAGAGAACAAAGAGGGAGAATGTAATTGACTCTGGATAAAAAAAGAACATCTCTTGGTTTATCATCCAAAGAGTCAAGTTTCATGCCCTGACCCACACATGACTCTAGAGATAACAGCACCAGAGATTTTAACTTTCAGGCTGCTGAGCAGTTCTGTAATGACCCTTAAGTTCTGTGCAACCTGCCCTTTAGAAAAGCGGCACACACACACGGAGACATACACCCATGTACTCAAACCCCACTGCCACCTCCCATGCTTTAGTAGAACCTCCAGCTTGTTTGGGCAGACTCTACTCCCATGAGTAGAAACCAGTGTGTTCAAGAGAGTGGAACACAAGGCATCACGTTCATTTTAATGTGCTCTCCCATGTATGCATTTAATGTGCAAGCTCCAAATTATACAAGTCAAAGAAAAAGAGAGTTTATTTTCTTTACAATTTATGTGTTATCATCTAGGTTTTCCTCTTCTTGGAAAGAGGATAGATGTTTGTTGCTTCTGCCCTGCTAGGAAAGAGCTTCCTTGGCAAAGTAGAGAGCAATCATTTCCAAAAAGTGTGGTCTTAGTACTGGCAGTATCAGCATGACCTGGAACCTTGTTAGAAATGCAACTTCTTGGGCTCTACCCAGACCTACTACTGGGTAAAGGCCCAACAATCTGTATTTTAACAATTCCTCCAGGTGATTCTGATGCACGTTAAAGTTCTAGAACCTCTATTATAAAGAAACAGCACTGAACCAGAAATTCAGAGATAAGACTTTAGGTCTCAACTACCTTATTTACCAACTGTGCCACCTTGGGCAAATAACTCATTAGAATCAAGTGTTCTTAATATAATGTAAACAACAACTATTTACTGAATGAGTAATGTCCATGAAAGTTCTCTGAAAACTGTAAAGGATCATATAACTTATAATTGCAGTTATCTCATCCTGGGAGTGGTTTTGTTTGCTAAATCAGAGGCTCTGATTTAAGCATCTGCTCTGTTTCTCTTAGAAGCTGCTTGTCACTATTCCTGAAGAGTTGCCAGATTTAGCAAATAAAAATATAGGACACACAGTTAGATTTGAATTTCTATTAAACCACAAATATTTTTTAATATAAGTATGTCTCAAAATTGAATGGATGTACTTATACTGAAAAATCACTCAATGTTTTTAGCAATTCCTATATTTACTACGGTATCCTGTATTTACTCTTGTAACTCTTTTTTAAAGGGGTCTTTTTTTTAAGATTAGGGATCAATTCTTATTGATTTCAAAATGATCATGTATAAAAAGGAGTGTTTTAAGCTTCAAGTAGCAGAAACCCCAATGTTTTTAACAAATGAAGTTTGTCTTACACAGCAGGCAGTCTTGGAGAGACAAGATTCTAGGAAGGTTTAATGGCTCAAAGACACCAAGGATCTGGTTCTGGGTTCCTGAGATTCTCTTGGTTTTTCTCTCATTATTACAGATGGCTCCAGTAGCTCTAAGTATCATATCCTCACAGAGCTTTCTTGTCAGGCAACTTTATTACGTCAGGAAGAGAAATGTCTTTTCCAGAATCTTTCTGGAAAACTGGAAAGTTATCTAGCTTTTCCAATCTCTAGAGTAGAGGTAACCATGGAGGAGTGGGTGAGGGAAGCATTTGGGATAGCTATGTGAAAGTGTCTGCCAGTGTTGAGCAAACATTTATCGAGTGCCTACTATGCGCCAACCCCTGTGCCTAGTGTTAGAGACACAGAGATGTATAAGACAAAGTTCCTGCCCTCCAGGAGTTTATACTCTGTTCAAGAAGGCAGATGTGGGTCACATGAGTTTATATTATTAGCTTTGTGTTTTGTTAGAGATCTGTGCTGAGTGTAATGAGAGCTCATTGGAGAACTTCTCTCAGGCCAGGAGGTCAGAAAAGTTCTCCCGAAGAGATTCTACTTAGCATGTGGTAGATGCTTGGGATTGTGAGGATTAAATCAGTTCATATATATACAAATCTTATAGTTTCTGGTACATAATAAGGATACAATAGATGCTAGCTCTTATAATGATTATTATCCTAGTGGGGGCAAGTGGTTGGCCTGTCACATGGGTGCCCATCTTTTATTGGCTGATGTAAATAAGGGAGTGGGAGCTGCCTTACCAGACACAGGGTTAAGAAGTTAAACAAGGCATGGTGAAAATGGGCAGAAACTAAGCAGGTAGCAGAACTAGGGAAATTAAAATTCACAGATCTAAAGAGCTATCTAATCAGTGTTTCTCAAAGTTATTACAGCCTTTGCTCCTTTATATATGAGTGTGTGATCCTCATATGATTATTGTTGTTAATTGAAATTTAAAATAAATTCAAAATTGTAACTATAAACAAATCAAAACAATGAGAAGGTATGCTGCTTTATTTTTAAGCTGTATCACATCTCCCCTTGTTCCACCAATGTTATTCAGATACCCTTCTTTCTGCTTACCCTGTTCATAAATTAATGCTTTGAAGATCATATAGATTGGTGATTTTTCATTCTATGATGCCCCAGGTCCCTGGAGGGTGCCATAGGGCTACCTCAGGGACTAAAGAGAAGGTCAACTTTTCTGGGTTCTGCTGTATTAACAATTTTACATGCTCCTTTTCTCTCTCTCTCATACACACACACACACACACACACACCACACACACACACACACACACACACATACTCCCTGCCCTCTATTAGCTGTGTGACCTTGGGCAAGTTTCTTGCCCAAGTAACTTCTCTGTGCCTCAGCTTTCTCATCTGTAAAACCGGAATGAAAATAAAATTTCCTGCCTCATAGGAAATTAGTGTTAAGAGTGAGAATTAGATGAGGTAATCGACCTGGAGTGGTTAGTGTAAAGCCTGGCATATTCTTTTATTATTATTATTATTTTTTTAGGCGAGGCAACCCTTGGTTGACTTCACAGATTTCAAGGACCTTGTCAGCTTACAATCCCTTATTTTTTATATTTTACACCTACAGCACCTGATCTTCCTAGGTGGTCTCCCATCCAACTACTAACCAGGCCCTACCCTGCTTAGCTTCTGAGATCAGGCGGGATCGGGCTTGTTCAGGGTGGCATGGCTGTAGACAAGGCTGGCAGATTCTAAGTACACAATAATTGTGGATAATTAGCAGTATTGTTTTTATTATTAGTTATCGAGGATTGAGATATGACTTAACGAGTTCCACTGCTAAAAAAAAAAAAAAGTCCACTCTGTTTATCAAACCCTCTTCTGTAGCTGAAGCCATTGAGGCCAGAGAAGTTGAATGACTTATCTGAAGTTACTTAGTTAGTGGTAGATCTAAGTCCAGACCTCAGGTCCCCAGACTGTCACTGCAGAGCTTATTTGCATGCACAGTTCACAATGCTTTGACAGCTCAAAAGAATTTTACTTGAATTATTGTAAAACTGGCAGCAGATGGCAAGAGTCCTTGTGAATATATTTCAGAAATGGGTTTTAATGCTTCAAAGTCTGATGTTAGGATAGACCTAACTTCGCAGCAGGTATTAGCATCCACTTGGGCCACCGACAGGATTCCTTTTCAAACCTCCTTTCAATTGCTACCCCAGACCTAGTTCCACTCTCAGCAGTTTTAGAGAATGATCTCTCCTCCTAGCAGGCTGAACCTTCACTGAGCCACTAAGTAAACTCAGAGAGATGGCCTTCGGAAACAAACAAGTTCTCCCATCCAGAGGAGAAAGTCACCCACACTCATTATAGGTATCCCAGATTCTCATGAGTTCCCAGTCAGGAAACCCAGAATTTATCTTTAATTCTTATTTCTCTTCCCTGCATTCTTATGTTCATTTCTTTAAAAAAAATCTCCAAAGGCCTTTTAGCAAAACCTGGATCTACTTGGTCTCACTAATGTAGTCTCTTCCATTAGTCAGGTCATTCTCTTCACTGGACCTAGCAAGTAATAAATCTAATTAAAATGGGCTTAGGTGGCCAGAGTTATTGTCTCACATGACAAGAAATTTAAGGAAGGCAGTTAACGGGGTTAATGCAGTGGCTCAATATTGCCAAGAGTGCTGGGGCAACTTCTTTGCAATTTTCTTGTGTGCACCTCAAAATACAAGATGGGTACCACAACTCTAGATATTATGTCTTTTCAGGACAGTGTCCTAGGTAGGACACCCCTCACCCCCCCTACTGCCCCCATCCCCATCTGTCTCTCCTTGTTTATGATACAAGAAAATCTTTCCCAGAGTCCCTGAGGGTCGGAATGGGTTTTGTTGTCCATGTCCTAGCTGCAAAGGCAGCTGGGTGACTCTGTGGTGAGTGGGCTCTGCCAGGTAGGAAGGAAGGGAGTAGGGTGGCGGGTGACTTAAACAATGTTAATTGATTTTTTTCATACTTCTAGAGGCTGGAAGTTTATGATCAATGTGCTGACAGGATTGGTTTCTTCTGAGACCTCTTTCTTTGACTTGCAGATGGCCGCCTTCTTGCTGTGTGCTCACATGGTTTTTTCTGTGTGTGCACACATCCCTAGTGCCTCTCTGTGTGTCCAAATCTCCTTTTCTTATAAGGACATCAGGCATATTGGATGAGAGCCTACTCTAATGGCCTCATTTACCTTAATCACTTCTTTAAAGGTCGTATCTCCAAATACAGTCACATTCTGAGGTACTGGAGGTTAGGACTACAACATGAATAGGTGAGGAGCTATTTAGCCCAGAAAACCAAAGATACCTGTCATATTTCCAGTGACGGGTTTCTTTCTACCTACTCCGGAATCTTTGCTTGTTCTGTCCCTCTTATTCAGAATTACTTTCTCCTTTCCAGATATCCAAAACACTCGTTTTCCTAAGAAAATCCAAAGCCCACTTCTCCCACTATTCCCATTCTTCTGTCTTTTCTCATCTCCCCAGCCCACTTCAAGTGAACCCTGCCTCCATTCTTATGCATGTATCTTCATCATTGAAGATGTGTCAGCCTGGGAATAACTTGATGAGAGCTTAAGAATATTATAGACAAGTCATGACATCACTCAGTGTGAATGCTTGTTTAGATATAACCTGGGGTATAATGAACTTTGGCTGACGTGGAGGAAAGGGTCAGTATGCTGAGATGGAAATGTGATCCGAAATCTTTTCTAAAATCTGCACGTTAGTTCATCAGTGTTACATGTTATAGTGAGAACTAGAGAGGAACTTGGAGTCCAATCTGGAATCTTTTAAGGGGACTTTCAAATAAGAAACTAGAAAATAAGATTTTCTTTACCAAAGGGAAATTGGTTGGGCACTGTTTTACATACCGTTGAATTTCTGATCAGGAGATTCTCAACAGAATTACAATCTCATGCTATATGCTTTCCCCTCTCTAGCTATTATCTTTAGTATAATGTGTTAGTATGGAGCTAGGAGAATGGCAATTTCAAGATTAAAAATCTCAGCTCACCAACTTTTATAGCAGCAACTATACCTCAGTTTGATTTAGAAATGTGCAATTAACTTCTTAGTCCTCCATAAAAAGAGTATATTTCTCAGAGGAGGGATCTGGAGTCCCTTATTGATAAGATACTCCTGGGTGTGGAATTCTTATTTGTCACAGCTTCTCTGTTTGACTTTAAAATGGATTATCGAAAGATTATTTTGATAATCTTTTATCAATTATTTTGATAACCTGGAATTTATAGAAAGGAACTGTTACTACCTGAGCCTGCTTAAAGCATCATGCCTTCAAGTTGCCTCTTCTCTGTCAATGCAGAGGTTTTTTTTATCTCTGATCAGTGATGGACTTCAAAGAGGGGGACACATTTTGCACATTTTGTCTTTCCACCAATTCCTTTTTTTGCAGCTTTTATAGAAAGGAAGCCAGTGTACACCTACACACATGACATGCAAACAAAATAACAGGTGTCCTGAGCTGGAGCCATCCAAAAGCCAGCCCTGTTAGTGACATTAGGAGCCATGAAAATGGTCTTTCAAGTCAATAGCACTTTTTTTTTTGGTCAGGCTCATAAGGAAAATATAGCATTAGGAGTTTGGCTTTATGTTTGAATAATCCACTATTTTGTTACATGCACGTTTGCCATGCTTTCTTATTTAAAATCAGCAGAGGCCTTCTAACTCTAATATATTGTGATAAGTTGTAAATGGCTGGTGTTGCACTAAATAAATAAAGTACAATAGGATCATGAAGCAAGGCACCATTAGTTCTGTCTGAAAAGGGAAGAATCATAGACAAGTTGATAGAGAAGGAAGCCTTGAAAATGAATAGAGTAGAATTTTGACAGATGGGAGGATAAAGGGTGGAAGCAAGAGGCAAGAACATGGGGGAGTGAAAAAAATTCAGGGTACATTGAAGGAATGAGGAGTAGTGGCACAGATGTTGGGCACCAAGACAAGGGCGTGTGGACAAAATTTTCAAAGGAGGGAATAGATGCACAAGTTAGGTATTAAAGGATACAAGTTATTGAGAAATTAGAAAAGAGACCATCAATAGAATAACAAAGTATACAGAAAAAGATCTTGGCACTAATATTTTACATAATTGGAGGGACTATAGACCAATGCTTGTAAAGTGGTTAAGAGCAAGAAAGAATATTACATTGTTATGTTTTTAACTAAATTATTTGGTCTGTCAGTGCATATTTAGATATGGGGTTTGTTCAGAGGTCAGCATAATCAAGGAAATCTTCCTAGAGTGGGTGGAGATGGGCCAAAGTCTGGTAGGTAAGGGAGACTTGAATTAACGAGAGAAGATGACATTCTTCCTGAGTCAATGAGTAGGACTGTGGGAGCAGAGGTGGTAGATATAAAGGACAATAAAGAAATTAGCCTAGCAGTGAGGCGGGTGGGGAGATTTAAGATATAGAATCAGTTCAGTGTATCTTGGTCTTGATTGCACATTGAGTCACCTAGGAAGATAAAAAAAAATTGATGTCTGGGTCCCATACCCAGGAATTCTGACTTAATTGGTATGGAGTGTATCCTGAGCAATGAGACCTTTAAAAGCTCCCAGTGCTTCTAGGGTACAGTTAAATCTAGCATGGAGCCCCACACACTCCAAGCTGAGGAATTTGGATTTATTTCCATAGACATTGCATATTCTTAAGTGATGAAGAAACAGAAGTGGTCTGTTAGAAAGAAGAAGATGATAATTGAAAAGTAGATTGGAGAGAAGGTGAATCTCATGTAAATGAGTCCAACCAGAGATTCACAGAGAAATGCTGGTGTTGAGTTCTCAGAGCAGCAAGCTAGTATTGTATCTGTGGGAAAGCAATGAACAGGGCAGACTCCAGAGATGCATTAAAGGATCATCCTGAGAACCTGGTGACAGGGACATTGAGATTTAGCAGAAAGAATGGTGATTTTCATAGTAGATGGACCTGCATTCAAATTGCAGCTCTGCCCAATTTCCAGCATTATAAACTAGACAAGGCCTTTAACTCCTTTTTTTTGGACTCATCTCTCTGCTTTAGAGATAGAAATAATAATACTGACCTAGCAGAGGTGGGGTAGAGAACAGTGAGATAATGTATACAAAGTACCTGGCATAGAACAAGTATTCATTAAAAGTGATCTGTGGTGTCATTTCTTATAGGGGATAAAAACCCTATAGACAGATCAGTGATCAAAACCTAGCTCAGTCCCTGAATATTGTGTGATTTTGAATAAGGGATGTAATCTCTCTAAACTTAAATTTTCCCATCTGTAAAATCAGCACTTCCTTTTTTTTTTTTTTTTTTTTTATGGCTGAGTAATATTCCATGGAATGAATATGCTACATTTTATTTATCCATTCCTCAGCTGATGGATGGATATTTGTGGTTCTTCTTTGGAGAACCGTCTATTTAAATCTTTGTCTGTTTTTAAATTGGGTTCTTTATTTTTTATTATTGAGTTGTATGAGTTCTTTATATATTTTGGACACAGATTCCTGATCAGATATGTAATTCACGACTTTTTTTTTTCATTCTGAGGTTCATCTTTTCACTTTCTTAATGTTATCCTTTGTAGCACAAAAGTTTTTCTTTTTGATGAAATCCATTTAATCTATTTTTTCTTTTGTTCTTTGTGCTTTTGATATATCTAAGAAGACTTTGCTTAGCCAAAAGTCATGAAGATTAACTCCTTTGCTTTCTTCTAAGAATTTTATAGTTTTAGTTCTTACATTTATGTCTGTGATTTATTTGGAGTTAATTTTTATCTGTGGTGTGAGGAAGGAACCCAATTTCATTCTTTTGCAAATGAATACACGCCATTTGTTGAAAAGACTGTTCTTTCTCCCTTAAATTGCTTTGGCACCCTTGTCAAGAATTATGTCTAGCCTTATGCTGCCTTATCTTTCAAATGAGGAAAAACATCCAAGTTTGGGAATATCTTATAGGACATGCTGCTATTACTCTCTGTTTTTAGATTTATTTGATGTCATTGAAACATTTAAAATTATCTACCATTTGAGACCTTAGTCTGTATTTCACATTTAAAGCATTGTGGTAAGAAAATTATCAGCTTTTTTTTTTCTTTCATTTTTCCAAGTAAAAAAAGCAAGCAAGCAAACCATGGAGACCTGGCTTAAGGTCACAGGTGTTCACAGGTGCACACACTGTTCACTGTCACACATTTTCACAAACATCTCTCTCTGTTGGCATTCTTTCCTTAATGCATAACTCAGCTGGACCACCAGTAGGTTTTGTGGCTAGGTAACCGTGCTTAATTCTTCCTTTATGTTCATCACTGCGGATTTTCAATACAACTCTAGAAGTCTTATTTCTCTTCCTCAAATATCTCAAAACTCCTTTAAACAAACGTGTATTGTTTCTTTGCCCTGAAGGTAAAACACAGCAACCTTGTTTAACAGTAAAGCTCACGTGGCTAGTGGTTTAGAAACAGAAGGCTTGGTTGTCTTCCCTCCGGTCTTGGGTCTCATCCTCATTTGTTCAGCTGAATGAGGAGCAGAGCTGAAAAGGGGCAAGCAGGCGGGCCAGTCAGAACTGCTCTTTATTGAAAGGTAAGGCAGCATATGGGGCTGCCTTTCATGGGACATTCTGCTTGCAGAGTGTGTGAGGCAGACAGTGGCAGCAGGCCTTGGGGCACAGTTAATCTATCCTCAAGGGCACAGATGATTTCCAGTTTTTCAGGCCATCCCAGCAGTGGTCTTGGGTTGCTAGATCAATAGGGCAGAGGGTAGTTTGGGTCCAAAATGGGCAGTAGAAAGTGATTCTGGAATGGAACTTAGAATCTACTGATCCCTCCTTAGGCCTGGCGTTTTCAGTGATTATCTCCTTAATGACACAGGGTTTGGAATTTCATCTTAGCCCTGTAGGGAGGAGTGAAGTAGACATATGGGGAAATGAGTTTCAGTGAATCCAGTAATAGCACTAAAAAGACAGACAGAATCTAATCAGCCTTGAATCATTTTTGTGAGATGATGTAAGGAATTAATGCTAGGTTTTGTTTTCTGTAAAGCTAGTGCATGGATAACCCTTTAAATAGCTCGAGAAATTAATTTGCTAACATTTCTGAAAGATATTCATAATTATGCCATTCACATAATTTGTACCATCTTCTGCTTCATTCTCTGTGGGTGCTTGCCAGAGATATACAACTGGTCTATTCTACATCAGAAACAAGGACTTACTGCTCTTACAGAGATTATTTCTTCTTTATGGGTGAATGTAGTGGATAGAAAAGTACAAGTAACATGAATATCATTTACTAACTTTGGACTTTCCATTGAAGAATTGTGTATTTATCAATCTAAATTGTAATATGAATGTGTTCTGAAGGACTTACCTTCCATAGAGTTCATTACTTTGAAGTTCAAGATCCCTCTCTAAACTTGTCTAGGCTAACAGTTGCCAATCTTCTTTGACTAAGAAATGCTTTCGAATTTAAAATACTGGTGGATAAAGAGCTAGTTCTTAACAGGGGATGGGTGGGTGGGTGGGGGTGGTGGCGTCTAACCTGGAGGGTGTTTTGAAGTGTTGTCACAGAGACTGAGGGGACTACTAGAATATAGTGGAAAGGGAAAGAGATGCTAAACATTTGCAGTGCGAAGGACAGTCCTGCACAACAAAGCATTTACCCACCCAGAATGTGAATAGAGATCCCCTTCCTCCACATTGAGAAACTGACCCACTCACTTGAGCCTGAGTCTCATCCCTGTGCTTTTAATGGACTGTGTACTTGTCTTTGTATCCTGGGCTGATAACCATAAGGAGCAGCCACAGGAATGTTTGATGCAGTGATAAGAAAAAAATTCTGAGATGTTCCAAATTAATTTACAGCAGCTGGAGAGTGAGAGAAAGAGACAGAGCTGCTAGTCTGTTAATGGATGCTGACCAGTTAACAAAAGATGTCTCATGTCCCTGTTTTGCCTGTTGGGACTTCAGATTAATTTCCAGGTGGCTGTTTCTGTAGATTATTTTAGCCAGGCCCCATCTAACTCCAGGAGCCTCCACTTGTTTAGACACAGGCTTTAGAGACTGCTGCCGCTGCTAATCCACAGGAGCGGATTTCTTTATACTGATTCTAGAGCTGGCCTGCTTCACCTTCCCCTACCCCTTGTCTATAGCTCATGTAAATTCTTTCAGACTACCTCTTTCCTTCCTCTCCCCGCTACTCGATGTATAAAGATGCTTGCAAAACTCTGGGAGGATGGACAGATTCTTTTCTACCTAATCATGCTGCTGGTGGTTTAGGCTCCATGCCCCAAGCCCTGTTTTTGGGCTAGCATTTTGGCTCAATAAAACTTTACTTACAAAAAGACTTTCAGTCCTGAAAGTTAAAAATTTTTAGTGTAACAACAGTGATAGCATTATCTGGGTCTGTGTTGTTCGTTTGCCTTCCTGTTTCCCCTCTGATCTAGACTCAGCCAAACCATCTTCCTCCCACAACTTCATTCCTGTCATCTGAAGCTAATGTTCACCTTGCTGTTCTTATTAATAAGAACGACTAACGTTTACTGTGTTTACTTGGTATCAGAGAAGATGCTGGATCAATTTTTCATTTCTTTTGTCAACACAGTAATCCCAAAAGGAGGATATCGTAATATCCTTCACAAAAATGAAACTGAAGCTTTGAGGGGTTCTATAACTTTCTTAAAGTCATACAGAGGGGACAGAGAAACTTATGGAGCAGGAATTTGATCCCAGGTCTGTCCACCTGTAAAACAGTATCCTTGGGTCAGCTGTGCTGCATTGCCTCCCCCAGCCTTTGTCTCTTGGCTGGTGGACTCTTCATTGTCTCCCCTGCCAGCTCGCTCACCATATCTTCTGTCCCCTCTGCTAGGAAACTTCTTCTTTTCTTGTCCTTGACCCAGCCTATTTTGCCTGGCCGACTCCTACTTAGTTTTCAATCTCATTTCCTTGGAAAGCTTTAGGCGACTTTTCCCACTTTAGGATAGGGGCCTCATCTCCATTCACTCTCTATTTCTCCAATCATGGGCAATAATGACAATGTTACAAGTGTAGTTCACATGGCTATACCCCTTACCAGACACTAAGGGTTTGTGACTTTTCCAACACTCTGTCCCTGATGCTGAGCTCTGGACTTGACACAGTGCAGGTGCTGCACAGATGTTTGTGAAATGTGGAAATGGTCACCTGGGCTCAGCCTCTGGCTCTTGCCATTCCACGAGTGGCTCAGGTGGGTACTTCCCCCAGCCCTAGGCCTCTGGTCACAGCTAGGCTTCTTGATTGGGACCCTCTACCTGGTCAACTATAAACAGGGGGCTGAGAAGAACGTGGGTGGGAAGAGCATCACTGGTGGGCATGGAGACAGGGCTTTTTAGGAGAGGGCTGGCTGGCTATTTGCGGTCTCATAGCAGGACAAGTGGGACAAACTGTCATAATGTGGACTCTTTGGGTCACATAAGAAATTAGAAATGGCTTCCTGAGCCACTAAATTCCTCTAACCATAGTGTAATTAAATGACACCCCAACCTGGGTCAGGTGGAGTCCCCACCCCCTAACTCTCCAAACAAACTTGAGAGGAAAAGAGTTGTGGGTTCTATGAGAAAAAAAGAACGAACATTTCTTGAGTAATGCTTTTGGCATTTAACAATAAATAAAACTATTTCATTACGTAGAAGTCAGCAACTCAGGCACATTTTTAAAGGATTATATAGATCTTCAACACAAGTATTACATTGTGATGGTGCCTACTATGTGCCAGAGACATTCAACATGTGTATGTGGGCTCATTTGTTTGTTTGTTTTTCTCTCTACTATTTACTGCCATCCTAAGTCTTGGATACTGTTTCCCTATTTACACATAGGAAACATAGATAATGTAACTTGCCCAAGGCCATGCATCTCGTAAGTGGCTGAGATGGAATTTGAACTGAGGTCTGTCCGAATCCAGAGTCTAGTGAGTTGCTGGTTGTCTCATGCAAAAGCATTGCCACTCTTCCTCCCCACAATCCTTGCACTTCCTCATTCTTACAGAGACAATGCTCTCTGTCACCAGGGGTGAGCTGAGTGGCCCAAGAAAGCATGAGGAAAAGAAGATTCAGGCATGACTGGGATGGGTGGGTGAAGAGGAGGATACTTAGTCTTTTCCAAAAAATGAGGTAAAACTTCTGCCAACTTGCAGGTGTGGATCCGTGACATAAATGGGAAGCCTTTCTTTTCCTTTAGGACTGCTCTTCATCAAGCAGAAATGATTGAGAATGCTTTGGGTCAAAAGTTTTACTTTTTTTATTCTTATCCAAATTTTGTTTTTTAAACCCAGAAAAATAGTTAGTCTGATTCCTCCAGGAAACCTGTACTCATAAATAGATCCTCCAGACCATAATCGAAATGATAATTTCTCCTCTGGGCTAGACCAAGCCTGGTCACCGACTGCAATTATCATCTATCTGCCAGTCTCCTGTGCCGATGCATTTGGTCAATCTATCCTCATTTCCACACAGTGCAGAGTTGGGTGTTTTTTCTCTGCAGCTCAAATCCTCTTAGTCTCCAAAGGCAAGTGTGACTGCTATAAATCAAATTGAATTTCCAATTCCCAGGGTAGCCTTTCTCATTGTTGTGCAAACACCAGCTTCCCGAAAACCTGTCTGAGAAGCAGTGTTTGATACCTCTGCCTCACCTGACTCCATGAGGTCAGAGGTGGAAAGCTTGCTTTTCCTCTGCGTGTATTCTTGTCAGACCAGCAGGGATCTGGGCTACTCATATGACATGGCTGCTCTTTTCTGAAGCGCTCACACATTCAGCTCTATTAACAGGGTGGGTCATTACTATTAAAGGAAATAGTGTGGGTGCTGGAGTTGGCAGGGGGGAGCGCGTTACTAGTATTCCTAGAAAGTTACCAAACATTTTAAGTGTGTGTCCGTGTCCATTTATGACAGGGTCACTTCCTGTCTTGGATCACCTCCGGGAATATAAGAAAATGTCACGAGGTGTATGATGTAGATAATTAGATGGCGTGCTGCAGAGACTTGTCATCAAGAGGACTTTTGATGATAGGTAGGTGAGGACTCTTTTACCATTGTCCAGAGAGAAGCTGATGAGAGTGAGATCTCAGCATCATTGCCTGTGTCTGTCAGCAATGATGTAATCAGCTTTTGATAATTTGGAGGCTGTTTTTCTGCTCAGTGAATGATTTAGGTCCTTTTATTCTGTGATTGCCAGCACTTCTTTTACTAAATAGGGCATGGGGAAGGGAAACAAGATGAAACTCAAACACATCCATTTTCCAACTCTTTGGTAGCTTGGCTGAAGGACTGTGGAGTGGGGAGATAACATTAATAGCTGTGATGCCTTGGGATGGTTTTTATTTTTATTTTTTAAATTAAAAAAAAATTTAATTATAGTTGACTTTCAATAGTATATTAGTTTCGGGTGTAGAACATAGTGATTATACATTTATATAACTTACAAAACGATCATTCAGATAAGTCTAGTACCCATCTGACACCGTACGTGGTTATAATAATATTGACGATATTCCCTTTTGCTTCGGGATGGTTTTAAGAGGAAAGCATATTTAATGTATCTGTATCACCCTATTCCTTACAGTTGACCTAAATGAAATTAAAAAAAAAAAAAAAACAAGGAAGTTGAAACTCTCATTTCTGTGCCCCACCTCTATAGGAGGAGACGTCCAGGTCACTGTGATTAAAGATCTCGTCCAGCATTTGCACCATAGTCCACACTCTGCTTCTCGAAACTGTTTCTTCCTCTCATTTTCCTTAGTCTGCACTCTTTTTGCCTTCCTCCTACCTCTTGACTCATCCTCAACCTCCTTTGCTAATTCCTGAGCCCTGTGATGGGGGAACAGTTACCTTAGGATCTATAATCACCCCCTCGTCTGCTACATTTCTTCCTCAGAGCGATTCCATCTACTCCTACGTCCTCGCTCATACATAGATCCCTTAGTGCCAGAGGCAAGCATCTCACTGCCTGCTGGTTATCAGCACACAGACGTCCAGCAGGCATCTTAGACTTAATTAGCTTAAAATTAAACTAAGCTATTGTTTTCTTCCTTTCCCTATACCACCTAGGCCCCCAGTTCTCATAAGCGCTCATCATCACTAAGAATTTCCGTTTATTGCTGGTAGATCAAAATTTGCTTCACGTTTTATGAAAAGAAAGTTGGAAGACCCCATTACAATGAAAAGTATATATACCCTTTAACCCAGCAATTCCACTTTTGGGTTCCATCTTGTTGAAATGAAAGTACCTATCCATTTGAGGTACTCTCCATATGTAAGGATGGTTATTGTTTGTAGTGATGAAAACTTGGGAATAACCTGAATGCCCATTAAGGGAGAATAGATGACAGTGACTTATGACCATTTTGCAGCTGTTTGATGTGAAAAGATATCCATATTCTGAAGTCAAGAAGCAACTTGCAAAGTGTTTATAATATTTTCTAATTATCGTACAAAAACATAAAAATAACGAAAAATCCTATATCTGTATATGTGTTTGTGTGCTTGAATGGACATAGGGAATAAAGTGGAAGGATATCGGGCAGACAGTATTGTTTCTTTGGGTGGGGCAGTGGCCAGGAGGAGTGAATACATGTTGCTTTTGTAATATATGAAAAAAGGTATTTAATTGCTCATCCTCCTGTATTTCTTGCTAGTCGCTCAAGTAAGAATCTTAGCATCATCTTAGGCACCTCCTCCTCCCCCTTCCTCTTTCCAATGATTCATTATTTTTATGTTTGTATCCTCCACCTGACTACAACGTCATCAAGGGCCAGAACCTTCTATGTAGTGCCTTGCATATATTTCACAATATGTGATTACTGACTTGAAGATTTTAGTGTGTCTTTGCTCCATAGTTCTATTATATGCATACCTCTAAGCTTTTATTTCTAATTCAGAGGGATACCAGTGCTTTTACCAAAACCCTCAAATACACATTTCCTTCTGTCACCCTGCTTTGGAAATTTGCCCTAGAATATATGATATTACATCATGTACTCTTCTGCCCCAGGTTTACTTACACATATTTATTCTCTTATGCATATTTTTACTCAACTCTGCATCCTGCTTTCAGTATCATTTAGAGTTCTTTGGACAGGAGGCAGGTAAATAGGGGGTAAACAGTCCCCTGAAGGGTTGTGTGCACATATGCACCGAAATGAGCAAAGAACAGCATCTGTGTCAAACATAATAATAAAGTTGGCTAGACCTCCAGGTGTCTCTCAATGTCAAATGTTTGGCAATATGAAACCACAACATTCAGACATTTTAAAAGGAATTCTTAAAATAGTCTAATCTCCATTGTGAAGGTGAGGTAAGGAACATTTTGCCACACCTGAGAGAACAAACCTTTCAGCATACTCACGACCTTCCTCATACACCCACACCCATACCCAAAGACACACACACACACACACACACACATATACACACACACACACACACACTGCATTGAACTTTACCTGAACCCCAATTTGCTGAGTCATGATATCCCCAGCTTTGCTTCCGTGGCTTCCCAGGGCTGATGGTTAATGTCTGAGTTTCTGAGCGGCCTGAAAGGGGCGTGGTACGTATTCAGACTTGATGGAATAAATTGCTCCACCAATCTTTCTACCAGTTCTGCATACACTATTCTGGTCTGCATTCCAGAACCTTGACCAAATTCTGACACAGGATCTGCGATTGGCCACCCTCAGTTTGTGAGACTGCACAGCACATTGAATGACCAGGCATAGTGTCATTTTCATGCAAATAAATAACACGGGATATCTGAAAGCAGATTGAGTTATATCATCAACATGCTATTTATATCCCCAACACTTTTCAGCCTGAGAGTTCAGCATAATAGCAACTATCAATCACAGTGTTCCTTTGTCCCTGGATGGTGCCATATATCACTATTGCTATTTTACTAATAGTGGAAGTGGGGACAGTGTGACATATCCATAAAAGTACTGCTCATAAGAGATAGAATTTGGCATTCCATAAAAGAATATAAACTCTTCAGATAGTAAGACCCAAGTAGTTAAAAATAATGACATAAAACAAATTGTGGTTCCTAGAGAATGCCACCCTTTGTGATATCTATACATAGGTAAGATATATAACCTTAGGATAGCCAGCAGATAGACTCTCACGCCAAAGTTAGGCTTCTTGAACCCTGCTGTCTGTATGTTCTACATTTCTTTAAGGACTGATGTCAAACTAGTCACTGTTAGGGGGCTGCATTTTTCTCTATTGGTAATGAATTCTGAATATAGTCTCCTTACTCCAATCAGTTGACTATTCTGATTGGAGTCAATCCTTTTCAAAGATATTCTTATACATTTTGTCTCTTTATTGAGCCCTCCTGCTCCGCCTCTGTCTTCCCCAAATAAACAGGAAATACTACCCCAAGCAGCACAATGTTCTCTGAATGAGCATAATCTCTTAGCATCAGAATTAGTGGGAGCTTTTCTCAGGGAGAGGAATTAGAAATCAGCCCATAAAAATAAATGAAATCTGTTTCCATAGTGACGGGAATCTTTCTCTCCATAGTTTTTATGCTGCGTTCCCCCACAGATCCCTTAGGCAGAATAACAATAAATTCGAAGAAAACATTTTATTATCTTAATGAAGTCTTAATTTAAAGCCAAAAAGCCTTTAAATTGTCTTCCCAAGGATACGGGTGGCCATAACTTTTGGAACTGAATACCCAAGCAGTGTTGCAGGAAGAATATCACCTCCCAGAACCCAGCTGAGCAGAAGGAACAGGAGTAGGGAAGACCTTGTGGGTTACGCATGCGTTTTGCACGCAGCTTTTCTGATGGGTAACACACCTGTCATGTTTAATATTTCATTGGAGAAGGAAACGTGCATCTGTCTGTGTTCATCTGCTGAGGGAAATTTTGCGCTGATGAAACCTACATGTGGTGAACACGACAGGGTTCCCTCATTACGCCCCTAAATCATATTCAGCAGCAACCCAGAGGAATGTGTACCAGTGGCAAAACCTGAGACACTGCTTTTTATCTACCAGCCAACAGCTCCATGGGGCCCTTTACTTTTTTCTGCACCTGGGATTGGGACCTGCCTCTGCTATTGCGTTGAGGAGGCTGAGGAAAGGCCAGCAGCTGTAGTGTCAGAAGCATGGCTGCAGAGACAAAGGGTCCAGAGGAACAAATTCCTGTGCAGAAACGTCCTAGGGTGCAGGTGAGAAACTGGGAGCCACCCCAGGAGGCAGAGCTGGTGGAAACATTCTTGGTATAAATATGCCGAACTCATTAAGACAGGTGACCCATGTGTGGAATGGGGCAGATGACATGAATGGAAATTATTTCAGCATTGTTGCAAAAACCGAATGTGAAAGAGCTGCATAAATATCTATGATTTTCTGTGAAGTCATCTCAATAGAAAAAAAGTCCTGACTCCCTTTCTTAACCCCTTAAGAAGGTGAACATGTAAGCCAGTTTTCTGGAAAGGTTAGGGTTTATGCTTATTGTCCTAGGGTAACTATTAATGTCACTCCTTTCCATTCTCTGTTTGCGTGACTTAATTTAAATTTAGGGGACAGAGAACTTCACGGTCTCAGCTTATCTTTTTTTAAAATACCATCAAGCCAAAGGATTCGCTTAGCTCAGGTACTCACCATTAGCTTAATTACCTGAAGCCTGGTTGGGGGTAGGAGGAGGGAAATAAAGAAAAAGCATTGTGTGGTATAAAATGCAGTTGCTGAGATATCAGGGGCTAAGGATGGAAAATTTTCCCTCAAATTTCCCCCCAAAAGGTGAACAGATATCAACTGATATTTCCAATTCTGAGAATGAGTCAAGTCCTTGAGGGAGAATTGAGAGTTAACTGGGGGTTGGGGGAGGTGGGGGTCGGGGGAGAGTTTCAATATCATTACTGGGTATGGAGAACCAAGAGTAGTCTTGTAAGGGAAAAAGGAAACCAACATTCAGCAGAATCCGGCAAAGACCAGTTTGGAATAGGAGACGACAGTGAGCAATCAGAGAAAGAGTCTAAGGAGCATCTCTAATGGAGGCTAATCTATTTTTTTTTTTTTTCCGAGGTTACCACCTGCCATTTCTACTTTATTAGGCAATGGAGGAAATAGGGCAAGTCCTCGAGGCGATACACACACAGATGTATTAGACTAATCCAAGACAAGAACTGAAGGGAAGCTGAGGTTCATGCAATTATGGTTAGCATGCTCCAGTGCTCTGGCTCTCATTCCCTGAAGACTTACTTGGTGCCAGGCATTGTCATGAATACTGGGAATATCGCAGCCCTTTCCCACCCTTGACATTCCCTATCCCCCTTTCCTGATTTATATATTTTTATAACACTTTTAACTTTCTGACATACTACCCATTTCACTTATTTATTTTTTATTTCACCCATGGAATCTAAGCTCTGTGAGAGCAGGAATATTCTCTGTTTTATTCAGTGTTATATTTGCAGTGTCCAAAAAGTGCCTTGCTCAAAAATAACATTGAATAAATTAATAAATTTCATCATTTATCTGCATCACTTGAACAAGAGAGAAGAGAGGTCATATTCATAAATCAAAAACTATCTGAGTGTTCCCTGGAAACAACGATGAGGCATACATACATTTCTGCATTTGAGGATTTTCCTCTCTTATCGTGCATAAATATGTCTTAAACAAGTTTACCAAAATATTAGTAAAGGCTACATTATGCTGCAGTAACAAATTAGCTCCCGAATCTCAGTGGCTTAACATAACATATGGAGTGCTGGGTAGCAGGAGGCGCCATCACCTCAACGTGATACTTCAGAGTTTACTGCTGCAAGAGAAGAGAGAACAGGGATAATTTATAACTGTGTGTTTGTTCAGAGCTTGCTACTTTCTCCAATATAACCACGTCCTTCTCCATTATCACCTCAAGGGAAGCTGGGGTGTCTTCCCATATATTTAGAGAGGAGAGGAGAACCAGTTGCAGTAAGCACACTCATCTGTCATAGCCAGGGACCAATGCTGAGGAACCAGCACTAATATTTAACATGAAAAGCTCTTGGAGAACACAGAATTGACTTTTTGGGTTTGGTTATTTGGTTTAGTAAGTTTTAAAATACAGAGTTAGAACTAAATGATAATTATATGAATATTATTTCATATATATGCAAACTTTTTTTAGTAAATTAAAAGAAAAAAAAAATCACACATAGATGTCGAGAAGTGGTCATTGACCCCAAGTGATTCAAACAAGATTCTCTGGCCTGTCATGACAATTTGTATCTGAATCAGCACTCTCTGTACTCATTTCCTTTCCTCTCATTGAGAGGGAATTTATTTTTATCTCCTATTAGCATGAAATTGCTCCAGCAGAATCCTTCTTTCTGAATAGAGACGTTTATTTGTACCTGACCTTCAGGGCCCCATTAAACAAGAAAAGTAAGTGCTTACTATGTTCTAAAGACAAGAGATTCTGTTTTTTATCTTATTATGACGGAAATTCCATCATACCAGTTCAGTCACTGACCTCAAACACTCAGCTTAGCAAGAGAAGTTGTGTGTAGTGTCAACAAGTACTGTTTTCATAAATTCACCCTGCTCCCCATGGGAAATGTTTGCAGAAAGTGGTCGTATAAGCAGACAAGGAAGATGTCTTATTTCTCTTAAAATTCTTTTAATTTTAATCTCTGGTTAAACTAGTTGATGAATTGGTTCATGTAAGTAAAAGAAGTAAAATATTAAGCATTAAAAATAACATTTTTTTCACTATTACAAATGTATGTTCATTGTAAAAAAAATATTAGAAAATGTAGAAATGCACACAACGCAACGTAGCAACAAGGACTTAAGAATATATTCGTTTTCAGCTGTTTTGTACAAGGCAGAATGGTAAGTGCTAAGGATAAACCAGTAAGTGAAACAATTCCTGACCCCATGAGGACTATTTAGAGATAATCACTGCTAAACACTTCAGTGTCAAACTAAAAGCCTTCCAGTTATTTATTTATTTATTTATTTATTGTATTTTATTTTTTAAGAGCAGTTTTAGGTACATAGCAAAATCGAGAGTAACTCGTAGAGATTTTTCATATACCCCCTGCCCCGACACATACATAGCCTCCCCATTAGCAACATCCACCACCAGGGATGAACCTATATTTACATATTATAATAACCCAAAGTATACAGTTTAGCTTAGAGCTCACTCTTGGTGTTGTGCCTTCTATAGGTTTGGACAAATGGTAACATGTATCCATCATCATGTAGTATCATACAGAGTAGTTTCACTGCACTAAAAATCCTCTGTGCTCTACTATTATATTCATCCCCTCCCTGAATGCCTGGCAACTATTGATCTTTTTACTGTCTCCATAGTTGTACCTTTTCCAGAATGTCATATAGTTGGAATCATACAGTTCGTAGACTTTTCAGATTGGCTTCTTTCACTTTGTAATATGCATTTAAGGTTTCTCCATGTCTTTTTCATCGCTTGAAAGCTTGTTTCTGTTTTAGTGCTGAATGATATTTCATTGTCTGGATGCACCACAGTTTATTTATCCATTCACCTACTGAAGGACATCTTGTTGCTTTTAAGTTTGGGCAATTATGAATAAAGCTACTATAAACATGTTTGTGAAGGTTTTTGTGTGGATATAAGTTCTCAGCTCCCTTGGGTAGATGCCAAGGAGCAGGATTGCTGACTCATACAATAAGAGTATATTTTATTTTGTAAGAAGTTGCCAAACTGTCTTCCAAAGAGGCTATACCATTTTCCATTTCCACCATCAGTGAATGAGAATTTCTGTTGCCCCACATCCTCACCAGCATTTGATATTGTCAGTGATCCAGATTTTGGCCATTCCAATGGGTATGTACTGGTATCTTATTGTCTTAATTACATTTCCCTGATGACGTATGCTGTGGAGCATCTTTTCATGTTTTGTCTTATTTGCCATCTGTTTATTTTCTTTGGTTAGGTGTCTGTTAAGGTCTTTGGCCCATTTTTAAAACTGGTTGTTTATTTTCTTATTTTTGGGTTTTAAGGGTTCTTTATATTTTTTGGATAACGGTCCTTCATCAGATGAGTCTTGCAAATATATTCTCAGTCCGTGGCTTGTCATCTCATTCTCTTGCCATTATCTTTCACAGGACAGAATTTTTAATTTTGATGAAGTTTAGCTTATTATTTCTTTCATGTATTATGTTTTTGATGTTGCATCTAAAAAGATCACCATATCCAAGGTCATCTAAGTTTTCTCCTGTGTTATCTTCTTAGAATGTTATAGTTTTGTGTTTTACATTTAGGTCTGTGATCCATTTTGAGTTAATTTTTGTGAAGGGCATAAGGTCGCTGTCTAGATTCATATATGTTTTTTTTTTTTTGCATGTGGGTGTCCAGTTGTTCCAGCATCATTTGTTCAAAAGATCATCTTTGCTTCATTGTATTGCCTTTGCTTCTTTGTCAAACATCAGTTGAGTATATTTGTCTGGGTCTATTTCTGGGCTCTCTATTCTGTTCCACTGATTTATTTTTTTTCTTTTTTCTTTCTTTTTCTTTTCTCTCTCTCTCACTCTCTCTCTCTCTTTCTTTCTCTCTCTCTCTCTCTCTTTTTTTTTTTTTGCCATTATCACACTGTCTTGATTAGTTTAGCTTTCTTCTATTCATTTTCATTTTTATTTGTATACACACACATACGCACTTCAGGAGACTGGAACAAATGGGCATGGCCACTGTTTTTAGCTGCTCTGAGTGTAGCCTATTTTTAAATAAAATTAGGCTCAGAGTATATGAGAATTCTCTGACACATGCATTGGACTGACATTATAGATAACAAAAAACAAGTAAACATCTGCATCTGACACATGATTTTCACTAAATTAACACAATTCAGAGCTACATTTCAAGTGTGTGAATGGCACCTTTAAAAAGAAACTAAGCAAGTAAATCCTCTCAATCCATTACAAGGTTTAATATTAAGCTGAGTGCTTAGTTAATGATAAGACTAACATTGACCTTAGCTAGGTTCCACATTTCAGCCAAAACAAATAGATTTCGTAGAGACCAGAGTTCAAATTCAGCCAAAGGGCAGTGGAAGTTTCCAGGATAAAAATTGACAAAGCAATTCTTCCTTACTCTATGAATTCTGTCATAATGCTTTCTGTTACACTCTCATTTATTTGGTGTTTAGGTACTAAATATTCTTAGTTTTTATCATGCCAGGTAAAGTAGAGTCCAGCTATAGACCACATGTAATGATAAATTAAGGCGAATCAACTTTTTTTTCTTTTCTCTTTACTATTTGTATACAAACACTAATATTAAAGGGTAAATCTTGAAGTTAAAAAGAATGCTAAGAAGCATATAGTGATGGCATTGCCATGTTTTATTTATATTTTTAATATTCTTCAAGACTTTAGGTAAAGAAAATCTATTAAAATCATACATTGGAGAATAAGGAATTAAATGGAGGGTGACTCAGAAAAACTAAACACCAGATTGGCAGGTGAAGCCAACTTAAATACCAGGTTCCAAACCAGCACTGCTGGCTCAATCTCTGAGTTTCTTAAGTGGATTTTTTTTAAAGAAAATTTCGAGCCTAAATGGATTATTCTCCATCAAGATCTTAATTCTTCCTCAATTTATCTTTAACTATCAAGTACATCTTTGTTTCAGAACTCATCTTTTTTTTCCTTTTTATGATTATAAATTAAATGGTGGAAACACTCAGAAAGAATAAACTGTCCGCTTAGAGTACTGAGGATTGGAAAAGTGTTACTTGAATACTATTACTGGGTTTACATTTTCCTGGTCTTGTACAGGTGGACTTTGCATCTGCTGCATGTCTGCCCTTCTCCAGAAGAGGCTGCCTTTCCCTGACAATGGGAAGGTGTTTCCCTGCCTGTGAATGTGACTGAGGATAAAGTACATAAAGGTGTTCAGGCTCACCTGGTGTAATGTATGGAGTCAGCTGCCCACATTCTGAAAACTGAAGTGATCCCAGTGGGAGTAGCAGCTGGTGTGCATGTGGTCCCCTCAGCCCAAGTTACAAAAATAGAAAATACCAACACTAAAATGATCTTTGCATTTGGATGGAGGGCACAGTTTTCACTTCTCTTCAAGGCTGATTAATTAGACAATTTTCATCTAGCAAATTTTCATAATCACTTGTCAATTATAAGCAGCAGGCAGCAGATGATACTGTAACTCTCTGCTCAATAGTAATTTTTCAGAAAGAGTGTTCAAAATAGAATTGGTTTAGGAAACAATGTAATTAAATAAGCAGCCAAGAGAAAATATTTCAACTCTTCTTATTGTCCCACTCTACCCTTCTCTATTTGGTGAAGGGACGTTTTTTCTTAGGGGTTCATTGTTACTACCAATTTCTAAGAGAATTCCAGTGTTGCCTTTTGGTGTGACATGACTGTAATTGCAGCTACATGACATACAGAAATGCCCTTAGCTATTAAATTTAATAGCCAAAGCTATTAAATTACAATTTTTTTCTTTTAATGTTATCTATGTTTTAGAAAAATAGAAACCTCCAAAAAAAAAAAAAAAAGAATTGAGAGAAATTCCACTCAAGGAAAGAATCCTCTTTATTTGAATAAAGTCTCTGAAGCATTTATCAGGGGCCATGGACCAGTAACATGTGATGCCAATCAAACATCAAAAACTATCACCAACCTAACAGCAATATGCCAACCAACCAACAACAAACCAACTGACCAACCAACCAAAACACATCAGTCTAACAATGTGTAAAATTCTTGCAGATTAAATCAGTTCAGTATTTTGATAAGCTGGTTCAAATTTAGTATTTATACGTAAGAAAGAAATAAAATGAAACATAACGAACAAATATGTATTCCTTCTTTATTCTGTACTCACCGTGAAAAAGTAGCATATTTTAAAGAGACTTGAGTGTAGATAGTGAAGAAACATCACTCTTTATGACCTAGCAGCGTTATAGAGGGATACAAAACATTTTATAAATATGAGTTACAATTATTAAATAAGACTCTCTTTTTAGCAGAGTTGGAATGCAGCATCAGTAGCTGCCATAACTGAAGAATATAAGTAAACAATTTGTCATGCTCTCCATTCCCTGGAATGTTCTTTTCATGACACATTCACCATTTTACCTAGGATGCTGTACACAAATACTTGGGAAAATAAAGAACCCTGGAAAATGGTCGGTGCAGTTTGATGTCATTTAGAGTCAACAAAATCTGCTCTACATACTCTTATTAAATTAATTAACTCCTTTCTTGGCCATAAAAAAGGCAGTATCAGTATGGTATACTGCATAGTTTTTGAAGCATAGTTTTTGAAGCCAGAAAACCTTGAGTTCAAATCCTGCTATCATTATATGTAGATGATCTTAACCAACTTATCTCAATTTATTAACTGTCAGGTTCCCAATCTGTATAAATGTAAATCATACTTACTTCATAGGGTTTTGCATAACAACACCTGGCATACAACTGTCAAGTAAGAATGAGTAACAGTTATTTCTGGTTATCTATCTATCTATCTATCTATCTATCTATCTATCTATCTATCTATCTATCATCTATCATCTATCTATCATCTATCTGTGTGTTAATATTTAGGCACTGTATTTGCTTAGTAAATAGTCAATACAAGGTAGTTATGTAATGGC
This sequence comes from Pteropus medius, assembly GCF_902729225.1. Classification (NCBI taxonomy): domain Eukaryota; kingdom Metazoa; phylum Chordata; class Mammalia; order Chiroptera; family Pteropodidae; genus Pteropus; species Pteropus medius. The sequence goes on along the minus strand of NW_024351730.1, from coordinate 28,575,307 downwards.
TTCAGAGCCTTTTTCCTTGCTATACTCAACCTATAATATTTCTCTCCAGGTTTTTCACACATCTTGTGAAGTTCTTATTTGCAAGCAGTAGAAACCAGCTCTGGCTAATATAAACAGAAAAACAAATGTATTAAAAGATACTGCTGGAGGAAATATAAATTTGGTGAAGTGCGTATTAGAACAACCACTATGGAAAACTAGTTGGCACTGTCTACTAAAATTGAATACCGTATATGCAGAGTCTATGATCTAGCAATTCTACTCCCAGCTATATGCCATGTATAAAAAATATACCTATGTTCACCAAAAGGCATAGGTAAAGATATTCATAGCAGTATTATGTGTAATAGCCCAAAACTGGAAATAATACAAATGTTCAGCAGCAGAGAAATGGATAAATTATTACATATTCACAGAATGGAATACTACACAGCAATGTTATATTATAGACATACACAATGGCATGATAAATCTCAAAATATAATGTTAAGGAAAAGAATGCAGAACCAGAAGAATACATTTTATACAGTTTCATTTATATAAAGTTCAAGATCAGAGTAGGTGAGACTGATGGCGTTCAAAATTAGGATAGTAGCCTCCTTCAGAACAATGACTGAGCGGAGTTTCCACTTGGGCACAGCCTTGATTGGCCTCCAGGTTGCTGAGCAGGAGACCATTGTCCCAAAGGAGGTAGGGAAAACTTGTATCCTCCTTGACCTGAGAGGTCTGGGAAAGCCCCGGACTGCCTTGATGCCTTGATTAGAGATGTGAGAGGAAAGTCAGACCCACTAAGAGACAAGTGGCAGAGGTAACTCCATGTCCTAAAATGTATCTGCTTTTTTATTTTTACTTTTCATAATATAATTTCAGATAAAAATGTCCTTGGCATACATTCTTGTAAAGTTTTTTCTTCTTTCTTTTTTTCTTTATCTTTTTTGTTTGTTTGTTTGAGAGAACCTAACATTTGTGTGGTTCTGTATGTTCTGGTTTGTAATTCATGCTCATATACTTTATCTTATGTGGAGTATTGCTTTGAGAATTTAAGACAATGTCAAAAATACCTTTATCGTTGTGTGGCCATTCATAGCAGAGCTGAGCTGCATAGGGCAGTGAAGAGAAAACGTAATAGTATCTTTACTTTCTTTTTGAGGAATCAAAAAAAAAAAAGTCTTAAATCCAAATCTTTTGACACTGAATTCTGTCTATTCTTCAATTGGCATGCAGTTTGGATAATCACTCATACCTAATAAAGAAAATCAGCTGACTTAACAATTGAAATGTAAATGAACACAATACTCTGGCATGAATCCCACACCAGATGCTGCCCTGGGCACATTTGAGTAGATGTCACCTCTGGTCTTATTCTAAAGTCCAGCCCAGAGAGGGCTCTCCTGTCATCTATCGGTGAGTCAGTAACTGCCATCATATAACATCGTTTCTGTTTCTAAGAATTTTAACCATAATCACATTTAAATACCTAAAATTATGTGGATAACATGGTATAGAATCTATAATGTGGACAATATTTTTAGGAATTTGTTTTCTATTTTAAAGTAGAGAATAAAATGGGGAGGGCTGCTTTTGACTCATTTATCACTGTAGCATAGAATATGTGATCTGGGAACCCCAGAACCCGGTGCTGGGGCAGACACAGTATCAGGTACCCCACTTCACCCCCCATTTCAGTTGCAATCATTGGTTACTTCTCTTTGCTCTATTTCCTATCAAAACCTGATCTTAAAAGATTATTCTCCCTCAGTCATTTTTTCTCTTATTTTGAATTAAAACCAACATGCCATCTCTCCCACAGAATTTTACACATTAAGCTTTTTCTTAATTTTTTAAATCCGTTTTTTAGATTTTTAAAAAAATATATTTTAATAGACATTCAATATTATATTAGTTTTAGGTGTACAATTTAGTGATTAGACTCTTGTATACCTTATGAAGTGATCACCCTGATAAGTCTATTAATTGTAGAATGAATGTCTTTTCCCTAGAAAAGAAATTTCAGGTGCAGATGATCAGTGGATGGGACATCCTTAACCTTTGCACTTGAAACTGCACCACTTCTCTGCTCCCTGGGAGAATTATGCCAACTGACTTCACTCAATTTCTAGTAACAGAAGACATTTTTAGGATGACTAGTTAAGGGCTACATTGTTTGGAAATTTGACTGTGCATCTTAAAAATATTAGAGTAACTCTGAGAAATCTTTTAGCTTCAAAGAGAGAAAATTAAGATATCTTTTACTTTACTATGTTTATCATGGAATAAAATCACACCTTAGCATCCCCAATCAATGTGCAAGTTTTTATACCTTTAATTGATACTTTTCTATCTTCCACCCAAACTTCAGAGGCATCTCCACTCCTTTCTTTTATTTGGGAACACAAAGACACAATACTAACTCAGTATCAAGACTATGCCACAATATAATACACACACACACACACACACACAATATGGAGTAAGGGCTTTCACTAAGCACAAGCAAAGAGCCAAGTAATATATATATTTTAAAAAAGGCTTTAATATTGTTCAACAATTATATGTGATGAGGACAATAGATTGATTCTCTTAAATCTACTTTCTTCTCTATATCCCTAAATATCACCACCTTATTTCAGCTCTCAAGATCCTGCCTGATCTCTGAGCCTCCAGCCTCACACTCTTGTACTATATTCTTTCCTATACCAAAGTGGTTCTTACAGAGTATATAGCCAGTCCAGGTGCTCCTTGCCCAAAATATCTTGCTGGCTCTTTCATATCTTCATGATAATCAAGGTCCCTCATGGTTTGGCCCTGCTCATCTCTCTTGCCTCCTAGGCAGCCTATATGCAATTATCCAACACTGTTTGCTCTTCTCTCTCCATATATGAGTATTAACCTACTTCCTGGAAAACTCTACCCCATTTTCTTTGCCTGTCCCTCTCTTGTATTTAAGAATTACCTTAGGAATTCATCTATTTGCTCATTTACCTATTTATTTATTTATTTACTCAATAAATATTTGTTAAGTGCCAGGTACTGTCTTAGAGTTTGAGGATACAGTAATGGATGAGAATAGAGAAGGCCCTGGACTCTTGGGGAGCTTAGAGTCATGGGGAGTGGAGACAAATAATATGAACTTTCTTATTAAAAACCACGCAAGTGTATGTAAAAAATGCCTAAATAAATGACAACGTGATAAGGGTTACAAAGAAATGCTTCGTGGGATGATAACATAGAAGATGGCAAATATAACCCAGTGGAAATTACAGTCAAGCTGCATTCTGAAGGGAGCTTTGGAGTAATGGAGCAAGGGAAGTGAGGAGGTTGAGTGGGATGCCCAGAGGTGAGAGAGTTTTTCTGGAGGAGAGAAGAGCATAAGCAAAGGTTCTGTGGCAGAAGAGAATCTGACATTCAAGACACCAAAAGGAGGAAACTGGTTCAATTGAGTAAGGAGAGGCAGGAAGAGGCTTGATCAAGGGCCAATATGAATTTTTAGTTTGCATCTAAGAAAACCTCTGAAGTGTTTGGTTTCAGTAGGAAAGAAGTAGAGCAGAAGGATCGCAATTCAATTTACTTTTTAAAAGATCTCTCAGTCTCTCAGGTGTAGTGCGGAGAGCAGGTCTGAGGAGAGCAAGAATGGAGAATCTTCTAGAAGTCCAAGGAAAAGATGTTCATGAGTGAAAGTAGATAAAAGCGAGGTTCCCACTTTTGTGAATATTTCCTGATTTCCCTAATCTTCACGCCTTTCCAGATTATAGCTTCTTTCCTTGTGCTTTTGTGGGATCCTGGTATTTTGTTTTGTTTTGTTTTGTTTTTCATTTAATCTGCACAACAACCTTATTTGATGGGCATTATCAAATTTCTATATGAGGAAGTTCAAGGTTTGAAAAGGTGCAGCAACTTGCCCATGTTTCTAAAGCTAGTAGATGGTGGATCCAGGGTCTCTGAGAAGGGGAAGCCACTGCGTGAGAAAAAACTGAGGAATAAATAAGCAAAGTGTATGCATGGGAGAGAGCAGAAAATTTTGACAGCAGCAAAAAGTTTAAACTGGGATGCGAAGGCAGGTTAAGGCTAAAATGAAGTACAAAACTTACAACAAAGAATGCTACATTTAACATCAGAGCTGCAAAGTGGTGGGTGCTCTTTGTACCTTCTGGTGCCCTAGCACACCCTGATGCAAACAAGCTCCCTCTTTGCACCTCACCTGCACCCTTCCTGTGTCCTTCCTTCCCTTGGAGTCCTATCAAGAGTGTATACTTCTCATTTCCACTTCTTTCCTACAAACCTGCAAGTAATCGTTCAACCTCCATTTCCAAGCAATGTGTAAGTTCTGAAGATTTTAATTACAACTCTTTCTTAAATCTGTCCTTCTAGCTCTTCTTCTACTTTGCTAGTCCAGATGTTCAGGCATTGGCCTACCTCACCTGGTCTGTGACAGCAGCAACCTAAATAGTTGCCTAGCTTACAGTTTTTCCTCATCTCAAATGCATGCTTCCATCTGCTGGCCCAGTAACCCACTTGAACATTGTTATAAAAGAATTGTATGTGTCCTGCCTACCTTTCCTGCACCATCTCTCACCACCAATGTCTCACTTTGTAAGATCTAACAGCACTAAATTATTTGTGGTTTACATACAAATTTAACACTTCTTTTTATTTCATACTTCTTGAGCTCATAATAGTTCCATTTTCTGAAACACTGTAAACCTCTTTTCATATCGTAGGCCCTGTTCCCACTCCCTGCCCCACGCTACTTCTTCGTCTACCTAGCTTTTGTTTGTCCTATACTCAGCTTCTGTACCACCTCCTCCTGGAAGCCCCCCAGCCACACAAATTCCTCTCCTGGCTGGGCTGGATGCTCCTCCATCTGCTCCCACTGCCTCTTCTGCATACATACCTATATCTTTCCTATGCACTGCTTCTTTTGAATATTATTTGGTTACCTCTCTCCCCCACTAGACTTGGGAGAGCTCCTTAAGGGTAAGATGACATCTTATTCACCTGAGTACCTCCAAGGCCTGCTCAGTACTGATACACAAAATGCCACCCATCAGACTTCTGCATTCTGAGGTACTGGAAGTTAGGACTTCAGTATATGAATTTTGGGAAGACACAGTTCATCCCATAATGTGCCTCTTACCCATTGATATCTTTCCCCAAATTTGCCGCAGGTCTCCAAGCAGGCCCCATCTGTAGAGATGCTGGTTACAGCATTCCAGCACCCTCCCTTCCCTCTGTTGAAAGTTCCATTGTGATCACTTTGTATTTGGACCTCCTAGAGCCCATACTTATGGGATCATTTGAGGCATGAAATTGACCTCCTGTGACATATCAGAACTGTGGAGAACTATTTCTTCTCCTGTATGGTGTTTTCTCATGTTTGAATAGATGGCATCCCATTTTCATTTTCCTTGATATATTTTCTGAACTCCTAGAAAATTTATGGTTCATATCATATAAGTAAATGGACCATTGTATGGTATAATGATCACGTCTTGGTTTTGGCTGTCCAAAGAGATGTATAATTTTTTGTATTGTTGAGTGTTTTCAGATACATTGCCTTATTTGATCTTCTAAAAAAAAAAAGAACAAATTATATACTGTATTTTTATTGCTAAAGAAATGGAACCTCGAAGAGGTCATATATCAAGTGAGCATTAAAGCCATTCTCAAATTCACATCTTTAGAATAGGAGGCCAGGGCTCAATCCACTATGTCATTTACATTCCACTATATCACTATATTATTTACAAGGTCCTCAGAAGCAGGCATATATTTATTTTAAAAGCATTTACTTTTATGAGCCTATGCTTATTTTATTAACTCATAATTAATTACTCTTTAAAAATGTTTAATATATTTTCTTGTTTTATAGACTTTGTATGATTTACTTTAAGTACAATTAAAATTTATAATTATGATTTATAATGGAAAGTTTTGAATATATTTTAAATTAAATAATAAATATACCTATTTAAACTCATGTGATAAACTTCTAAGTAACCTATTTATACCTTTTATAATTGTCAAAATCTATAATTGTCAACTTTTATTGAAACATTTTAATAAGCCTTTATATTACTTATCAATGTTTTATATAAAAATTCTTAAAAACTTGCACAGGGCTAAGTGATAGTACTCAGAGGTTAATTTTCAATGGACAATAGAGGAGGAAATCTGTTTATTAAATTACAATAGCTGTCTACGGCCATACCACCCTGAACATGCCCAATCCTGTTTGATCTGGGAAGCTAAGCAGGATCGGGCCTGGTTAGTACTTGAATGGGAGACCACCTAGGAAGACAGGGTACTGTAGGTGTATTAAAAAAATAATAATGATAAATAAATAAAATAAAAATATAAATAAATAATTAAAATTATAATATTCATTGATACCTGATATTTCATTCTGAAGAGGGCACCAAGAAAGAATCACAATAAAACATGTCATTAACATGAAATGTAATATTAGTGCTTATTATGTAAGTTTCTTTGGCTGACCCAAATTTTAATTTAAATCCTCCAGATAAGCCTATGATGTAGGTATCATCTTGTTTTATGTGTGGGGAAACTGAGGCTAAGCAAGATTCAGCAGCTTACTTGAGATCTCAAATTTATTAAGTTATGGGGCTGAAATTTGATCCCGTGCATGTGACTCTGTGCTTATTGTTTCACTGTGACACAAGCTGAAGAAATTACAGGATAGAGACATAGTCAGCAATTACTCATTGAAACCAGGGACCTATTGGGTACAGACACTTTAAGCCAATGAAGCCCATAAAAAGGGTGTTTCATTGCTTTAGCTGGTCATCTGACTCTGAGTTACTTAACCTCTATGGACCTGTTTTTCATCTATAAATATGAGGTTAATTGTGGCATCTTCCTCATAAATTTGCTGTAAAGAAAAAGGAGTCGTGTGTGTGTACATACATGCATACATACATGATATATTTAAGTGGTAGCTATATAAACCAGTCTAATCCTTTTGAAAAGCAATAATTGGATACTGAGTAATAAGAGCCATAAAAATATCTATATCTTTGACACAGGAACCTCACTCCTGGAAACATATTCTAAAGAAGTGATTCAAAAGACAAAAAGAAAAGTTTATTTCCATAGGTATTACAAGGAAAAACAGTTTGGTAGTTCCTCAAGATATGAAATATAGAGTTACCTTATGATCTAGCACTTCCATCCCTATATGTATAACCAAGAAAAATGAAAACATATGTCCCCCACAAAAACTTGTACGTGAATGTTCATAGATACCTTATTCATAATGGCCTCAAAGTGGAAACAACGCAAGTGGATGAATAGATTTTTTTTTTTTTAAAAGTAGTATATCCATTCAATGGAATGTTTTTGGCAATGAAAAATGATGAAGTAATGATACATGCTACAACGTGGATAAACTTTGGAAATATTATGCCAAACAAAAGTTGTAAAAGACCACGTTTTGTATGATACCATTTTTTATAAAATGTACAGAATAGGCAGAAATAGAAAGTAGACTAGTGGTTGCCTAGAGTTGGGGGAGGGGACAGGAGAGATGGTGAATCACTGCTAATAGGTAAAGGGTTTCTTCTGGCAGAGGACAAAAATATTCTAAAATTACATTGTGGTGTACGGCTGCAAAACCCTGTGAGTATACTAAGAAACATTGAATTGTGCACTTTAAGTGGGTGAATTTTATGGTATGTGAATTGTATCAAAAAACTATTTTTATAAATTCAAAAAAGGGAAAAATGGAAATAAAGTAATTATCAAGATATCAAGTACATTATACTCTATCCTATATATGGAACATAATATTTAGTTACTAAATATTATAAACCCAAAGACTCTGTAACAATCCAGAAAATAATGTAACGTGATGTGAAGTGGAAAATGTGTGAGTGTGGTGCAAAGTGATGTTGTAGCTAAATATACACACATTTGGATAAAGACTGGCAGAAAGCTCAGAGACAAGAATGCCCTCCTTCTTTCAGAAGTCCCATTAATGTTCATGAGTGTTTCGAAAACATTTGTTTTAATGTTTTTTTTGTGATGGTAGCTTTGTGGTAGGTGCAGGTGATACTGAAGATGCATAAAACATTAGGAAGGAAGGAAAAAGCACAAGGGACATTTTTTAAATCAGCATGTAAAACATCCAAGAAATGGACATTTAAATGCAAATATTTAGCGGAGCATTTAAAGGAAATGGGTACTGAGGGTGCTGAAGAATGTATAAGTGGGTCAGGGTCTAGCAGGATTCTGCCCAGAAAACTAAATAATTGGAATGCTTCTGAGTGTGCTCTCCCCTGTGACTCGTTTTCTGTTCTCAAGTTTTGAGGGGAGGGGATTTTCATATACCGGAGCTGGTGTAGGTCTGTGATAATGACCCAAAAGGAAGCAGGAAAGCATAGCAGTATGCATAGTTTACTTAAGTTCACCAAAATTGTACTGGAGTGTGGAAAAAAGGAGGAAGTCTGGTCAAGCCTGAGTGAGTCAGCATTTAATTGCCCTCCACCCAGTCCTCCTCCCTTCCCAAGGCCACCTCACCTCCCTGTCTGTGTGCTTGACCCTTGCAGGGGAGGAACAACAGCTGGGAAGGGTGGGGCAGGCCCCAACCCCTATTGGTTGGCCTCAGTCAACAGGTTGGGGGGCTAGAAAGAACAGAGGCCAGAGCAGTATCAATGATCAGTATCACATCCTTTCTCAGGAACGTTCTCTTTCCTTGTTTCCCACCGAATGTTTGAACTATCACAGCTCCTTCTACACCCTAGGTCTTAGAAACAGCTTGTGGCTTTTTGTGAGGGGGAAATAAAGTGTTGTGTTAGCAGTTTTTGAAAAGTGCTCTACAGATGAAGGTGCAGTTATTTTTACTCTGGAAGTATAATGGGTGACAGGTTGAGGCTGGACAAAGGGATGGCAATCTTTAAGGTAGAATCTATTTCTATTTCAAAACAGCACACATTGATCCTGGTCCCAGGGTGTGGGGAGGAAGAGCTGGCAGTTGACGGGCATCAATGCCCATATTTTTTGTGGAGTATAAAATCAAGATTTCTGACAGAGAATGCATTCTTTCCTTCAGAGTCATCGAAATGTTTGAGCTGCCCAGTGACGTGCCTTAAGCAGATGCCACCTGGATGGATCTCGCTGCTCAGTTATCTAACTGAGTCTACCTAATGATCCCTGAGTCTGTCCTTCCCCATCAGAATCCTAGATTATTTCTGTCCTTTTGCACCAGGAGTTTGCTCTTATATTTCAGGCACCAGGATAAACACTGAGGGTTGTAATTACAGTTCAAGGCCTTAACCACTTCTTTGGTCTCTTTTTAGGAATCCAATCTTAGAAAAGTAACACCAGGTACCTTTTATGTGGAGATCTCTGAGCAGTTCTGTGGCTTCTCAGGAGTGCTCTGAAGTTGTTACGGGAAAAAGATAAGGGGGCAATATTGTCCTCATTTTGCAGAGAGCTGGAGAGGATGGCTGACTTGCCTGTTCTCTAATTCCTTATTATTTGTACTTTGTCCAAATTCATCCTCAGTACCCCCATCTCCACATTTATCAAATGGTGAGTTAGATCTGGAACAGTAGTTAACGCCAGCCACCCAGTAACTCAGCCACCTAAGCAACAGCAACAAAACCCTGTGTGAAAAGCCTGAAATGAGGAGAGGAGATTGGAATGGGAAACACTACTTAGTAATAACAACATGCCCCTCACGACTCTGTTTTGCATTTGAACCCATGTTTTTCAGAAAGTCTCTTTTATGTATGGCCCAGAATCACCACATATTTTCCCACCAAACAATTTCTAAGTGAGAAATGTATGTTTTCCAACTGCTGCATTGTTTTTAGGTTTAAGAACACCCAGTGCAAACGTATCAAGGGAATCTTTAGTCTAAAGAAAATTGGGTTGCGCAACAACCTAAGAAAACTAGTTACATGTTGTCATAGCAACCAGACTAGCCTCAGAGTAAAGGTCAGAGTTCTTCAGATTCATCTACTGCATCTACAGACTGACTTCCTCGAAACATAATCATATGTCCTGATCATCAACACGGAACCTGTTATTTTCATTTAAAAAAAAAGTTGCGGTCTCAAGAGGATGTATTTTGGCCTTTACCCTGGTGCCATTCAATGTCTTTTTATCTTGGAGAGGTGGGCTTTGGTAACTGGATGCTTTGGAACTTTTATTCAGGCGTTCACTAATATGTTAGGGACCTGAGCCAATGGGGTTTAATAGTAATTAAACTTTGATGGCTGGAACATGACCTGTGAAATGAGTTGCTGGTCTTGTTTTAACTCCTAATGGATAGAAATTGACATCACCCAGAATCCAGCCATAACTCCTATTTTCAGATGATGGGGAGAAGCTAGAGGTTTGAATAGCTTCTCCTGAGGCTAAGCTGCAGGGCTTCTTCCCCAGGAATTTGCTTTGCCTTTCTAGGCCACAGATATCTTCACAATTAGTCTCAAAATACCCTGCAAGATGTGTGTAAGTAACACAAACCACATTTACAGGCAGGGCCACCCTAGTGGAAAGTACAAGTAATTTGACCAGGGTAAGATAATTAGTAACAGCAGGGGTAGAGATTCCACAGGGTCATACCTTATTCCTTTGCTAAGACCACTAAAAAAAAAAGTCTTTCTTTCATTCAAGAAGCATGGCCAATTAATGGACAGCAGGAGGTGGGGATGAGTCAATACTAGCGGATTCAATTTTAAAGGTCATTTTCATTTTATGGGGTTATTGGTACCTACAGTTAAGTTTTTATTTTTTCAATAATTAGCCTTTTGCTGTCTCCTCTAACAAGCCTAAAAGAGGGTGAAAAGTGTGTGTAGTGAGAATGAGAGCTGGGGGTTGGAGAGAGCTAGATCTGGTGAGGTGTTTAAAAATTAGTGACTACATAAAGAAAGATTCCGCTGACAAAAGAGTCATTAAATAGAAAAGACCTACATTTATGTATGTCTTAGTTTGTTCAGGCTGCTGTAACAAAACACCCCAAACTGAGTGGCTTACAAACAACAGAAATGTATTTCTCACAGTTCTAGAGGTTGAAAGACTGTGACCAGGCGGCCAATACTGTCGAGTGAGGACCCTTTTCCCAGTCACAGACTTCTCATCGTATCCTCACATGGGAAGGGGGCAAGCACGTTCTCTGAGACATCTTTCCTAAGGACATTAATCCCATTCCTAAAGGCTCTGCCGTCACAACCTAATCACATCCCAAAGGCCCCATCTCCTAACACCATCACCTTGGGGATTAGGATTTCAACATGAAGACTTTGCAGTGACATAAACCTTCAGACCCCAGCAATATGTAAGATGCATGTCAGATCGTGAAGGATCCAAAGATAACTATGACATGAGTCCCGTCCTCCATTACTCACATTCCCAGCAGAGAGTATTAGTACTCTAATAATAGCAATGGATCCTGTGGTAGGAAGGTTATTCTGACTCTAGTCAGAAGTGGAGGAAAACAGCAAAACATTTCTTAGGAAATCTGAGCTGGGTATTATATAGCACAGGTAAGACATCATAGGCACATATTGAGGAAAGGATATTTTAGAAAATGAGAACAGCAAAAACAAAAACATAGACTAGACTCTGTTAAAAAAAAATGCATTGACCAAATATGTCTTAAGGTTTAGATTAAATCATGAGTCAGAACTGAAGCTGAAGCCAAAAAGGTGAGAAAAAGCCACATTTTTCAGGGTTCTAAAAAGCAGGTAGAGAATGTTGGATATTATCCCATATAGAATCAAAGATTTGAAAACCAGAAGTTTAACTGTGGTCAGTGTTTCTATGCAGTGAGGTATTAGTAAAGCTATTTTTTAAAAAAATTCGCATAGTCTGATCTATGTTCTATGAAGATACCTTAACAGATTAGGCTGAAAATATTCTGCACTTTTGCCAACATGTGTGTATGAATTCCTTCAACATATCATAAATGGTTTTATAATATGTCCCTGCACAAGGTTAAATGAGTTTGCACGGATTGGGAAAATGCTGACTCAGGTATTTCAAGTGACAACTGTTAAGTGCTTTAGGCACTATCATGAGAAACAAGGAAATGACTCCATACAGTAGGACAGCCAGCCAAGTTCATGGATTCTTTCTCTGTGTGTTTCTTTTCTTATAGGAACAGCAATGGAAAACTTCGATGTACAGCAGCGTAACTCCAGTCTGCTTTACAAGCCCTCTGATTGAGAAGCCAATTGGCAAAGTAAGAATAAATTCATTTCTTGTTGAACAGTACAATTTGAGTCTGTTAGCTGTTATTTATTTTTGTCTTGAGCTCTTTGGGTAAGATAATCAAATAGATATCATAGAAGTGGCTGGTAAAATCCAAATTTTGAACTATTTGGTTATCCCTAAAGACATTGCCCTAGGCAAACTGTTGAAATGAGAGATATTGATTCGAGATTCCTTTGCTTCAGCTTCTGCCTCCACTTCCATCCCAATGCTGTTGTCCCCAACTCCCTTAACATCCAGATTTCTCGGCTTTTTGACTCACCTTTCACTGCCTATCAGAACTTGTTAGAAGAAAGACAGTGCTTTTGGTCATTCCTCTGCTCTCAGTGGGTTCAGTACCTGAGACAATGCAAATTAAACTGAAAAACAAAATGACCGATAGATAGGAGAAAAGATTTATTACTGTGAAAAAGGAGTCCTGAATAGAAAAGAAGTGAAGACCCAAAGAAGCAGTTATGGCTGGTGTTTATATACCATTTTAACAAAGAGTGACAAACTGTGGAGAAGTGACAAGAGAAAGAAAAAGGAGTTTGGGCTTCTTGTGGCATTAAATTGTGAAAAGGTGAATATAAGGGGGAAGTTAATGGAAGAGAAGAGTTTTTTTAGCAAGGTTGATGATGCATAATCAAGTTGGTGCCTTTTGTATTGATAAGAGTCATCTCTGGTGATTAAGAGTCCTTCTCCTGGAACTGGAGAGGAAGACGCCTTTACAAATTCATGTTACTTTTATAAAGGGAAATTTATATCCTACTTTTAGACAGAATAGGGGGACGGCAGAGGACATTTCCTGAATCTGCTGTTTATCAGTTTCCTTTGTTACTGAGCAAGGGGCCACTGCCCTATGTGCAATAGGAGCCCAAACTATAACACTGACCTTTGAGAAAAGAAAGAACTATTTATTCGCTGCTGAGTTGACTCATGGGAGACAGGAGGCACTGCTCAAATCCATCTCCCTGATCTGGGGTCTGGACAAGTTTAAAGGGTTAGGGAAAACATGAGGTAATGCTGGCAGGACAAGTTTTGATTGGAGGGTTTTGGATCTTAGCCAATTATGGTATAGGGTCGAGGAGCAAGAGAAAGCACAAAGGAATTCCAGGCTGGTGGAATTTGATTGGTCAGTTTTATATTTGCTCATTTTTGGTCTAGGCACCAGATCATCCTTATTGAAGGACTTCTCACTTCCTAAAGGTCTCTAGTAGGCACGATTCTGTTATTTGAGTTCATAGATTGAAGATTCTTGGTTCTGAGTTCATCCTGAGGACCAGGGGGGCATATGCTCAGTACCAGCTCTGCAAAATAACTCAACGATTGTATTAATTACCAATTTGCTTTAAGGGAACAGAACCAGTTTTAAGCTAGTCAGTGTGATTTGCGTGCTGTTTTACCTTCATCTCATTCAAAGTGGCATATTCTGAAATCCAGCCACAGTATCACCACTTTTGAGCATATTAGTTATTTAAACTATCTTGTGGAAAGAAGAAATACTTCACCTCTAGAAGCAAAATTATAGGTTTTTGCCTGAACTGCTACTCTCTTGAACCTGAAATCACACCCATCAGTCCCACCAGATTGTGGAGAGCCAGATGCTTGAGAGTGTTGGCATTCTGGAGCCAGCCTGCCTGGGTTGAAATCCTAGCTCTATCATTCACTGTTTATATGGCTCTGAGCAAGTCACCTGTAAAAAAAAAAGGGCTTCATAATAGTACCTGCCTCATGGGACTGTCGCCAGGATTAAATAATTTAATATAAATTCATAAGAACAAGGATTTTAAAAAACCTATTCTGTTCACTGTGTATCCAAGCACTCAACAAATTATGCAAATGAATATAATAAATGAATAAATGAAAAGCAACACACATAGAAGGCTTCAAAACACATCCTCAATTTGCTTATCTCAAGAAACGGGAGCTGTAGAAGGTAGTGTTACATGTCAGGAAAAGAAGTAGAACTCTGGTGAGTATATCAAGGACACTTTCCAGGCACATCTTAACAGAAGAACCACAATCTACCTGGGAGACCTGCCACCTTCCTGTCTTTTGATACAGCAGTGTACCTCCGGACCACACGCAATCCAACGACTAGGATGAAACATAGCCATGTTTGGGGCAAGTTAAACAAAAATTCTTTCAATGGGGCTTTTCTCTCCAACTTACAGATTTATGTGGGCAGAACCCACATAGAAGTTAGGATTATGTGGAATTTTTGCAGTTTTTCAAAGAAAATGAATCTATTTTCCTGACAATTCCTGGTAATTTTGCCTTGGCGGCCAGTCCTGCCAAGGCAGCTGCCTGCGGAGTGTGAAATCCTGGCTGAATAGGAAGCCTCCTGCCCGTGCTGTCAGCACGACTGACTGACGTTTTGCAGGCGTAGCAGGGGAGCCACCCAGGCTTCTTGGGACTGAGTTTCTGTGAGATCTGCACTTCTCCTCTGCTGACTTCAGTTCAAGTGAGAGGAGTATCATTTGGCCCACAGATTAAAACAACAAATAAACAGAACATTCCCTGAACATCGGGAAGTGTGTTGGCAACTGCTCCAACATTCACTGTCTTGCCCCCGCCTCTGTCCCCTCCAGCCCCACCTATTTTGATTTTGTTTATATAGATTCTAAATAGCCCACCACTTTGTGGGGACAGAAAGAAGCCATTTCAAAAGGCTGAGGTCAGAAGTCAGTTAATCCCAGAGGGTCTCTTTTGACTAAATTTCATTTCGATCCAATAGACAGCCCTGAGTTAACTCGACGTTTTCCTAGACCTGATCCCAAACAATAACGGCAGTATAAAAACGATAGAGAGTGACTTTCTGGAATGCTTTTCAGAAGGCAGAAGAAATTCAAATGCAGTATGACCATTCTTGGTTCAGTGATATTTCCCTATGTGGTTCTCAGATCTCCCTCCCCAGCCAGGCAGAGTTCGCAAGAGGGTGTACAGTGACAGCAGGACTGTCTCCGGTTGAGTGGGATTGCTCCCACAGGATAATTTTGCTCTCTTTTCTCCCCATAGCTCTGGCTTCTGGGCTTAATGCTCTTGCCGTGAAGTACTCTAATGAATTCACTTTGCAGTCAGCTGTTACCCATCCACCTGCAGGGAAAAAATGATGCTGAAAATGTAAGCAAAGTCAAGCTTTAATTATAGGGGTCAATGGAAGACAGTATTTGGGATGGTTAATTGAAACCTGTGGTTAATCTGCCCTAACTTCTTTCTCACTGCAAGAAACTTTCTGTTGGGCGAAAGCCTGTAACCTGGACCCAGTATGATTTCTAATGTCCTAATTATGGTGCCCCACGCTGAACCAGGGAGCAATCTTTCCTTGCTACTGTGGGAGGAAAGGTGCTGTGGAAACCCTGATGGAAAACAGAGGATTTCAATGTGAGCTCCTATTAGGAAAAATGATATTTTGGAGCCAACTCCAATCTTACAACTACATGGTAACTCTTTTGATTAAAGATGATGATTAATGGATAGGAATAAAGGAGGGAAACTTCTTGGAGCAAACAGAGAGGAGCCAGAGAAAGCACTGGATAGCAGGCAGGCAAGCAAGCTTGGAATATATGATTATCTACCCTCCGATCAAGAGGAGTTGTGTGTTTTATTTTACATAATTGGAGTCAGCACCTTTTGAATGGAACATACACATTTATGTAAATAACAATGCAAATGATAAAAATATGTGTCTTGGGATTTCCTGGGGATGACCTGGCAGCTTTGTCTTTCTTGCCTTTGCAGCTGTTGAATATTGTGTTGTGAAAACTTGAGATGAATTTATTTCCCCAAATCCCACAGTGTTATAACTAGAGGACTTCGCTTGCAATTCATAGGAGATATTCTAGAGAATGAATTAAGACAATTTTAATGTATTTGACAATAAACAGATTATTTACCCCCAAGAATTACACAGCACAACAGTAAATCCAAAAGGGATTTCAGAATTTCAAAGAATTAATGGCAGATCCAAAGTGGACTATTGAAAGGGAATTAGACAACGAATGATGGAGACAAAAGCAGGGACTTAGGAAGACAGGTAACATTAGAGGATGACATTAAGTTCAACTACCAGACTCTCCCACAAAATTCTCATTGGTGCTACTGGCAAGACAAGAGACTGGGCTAAAAGAAGCATTATTTCAATTCAGCAGAGCATTGTGCAGATCATGCCAAGTCAGAACCCAGTAAAGTGTCATGACCTTGGCAGACTGCACAGAATATACAAGCAGATGGAGTTGTTTTGGATTAGGAGCTGCCCATGACCATGGTTATGCTGACTTGCCTTTCTCAAAAGAATTTAGGTGACAGGTGAACTTGTCCTCAATCAAAAGAAATTTAACTTTAACACATTATTTGATTTAACCAGGAGGAAATGGAAAGATAAACCACCTTCAAGGATAGCAGTGCTATTAAATGGAAGGGTGGCTAAGAAAGTAAACAAGGCTCCCTAGGCCTTCTGTATTTCTGGGTGAGTGAAAGGGAAACCGAAGGAGCTGGATGGAAGTCACTGGATAAACAACAGATAAAAAGAAAGGAATTCAGAATCAACAAAATATAGAGCTGCTTTATTTCAAAGTTGGGAGGCATCTGTGGGAAGAAATGGAGATGACCCTTTTTGTACAGATTAATCTTTATTTTCTTTTAGACTGGAGAATTTTTCTTACCAAAGGAAAGTTTAGCTTAGCAAACAGGGGACATCTTAAGAATAGTCTTCTAAGTGGTGGCCCATTGAGAATGATTGAATGTTACGTTACTATATCATGGCTGGGTCTAGTGAAACAACACCAATGCTACAAGAAGTACCTTGAGATTTAACACTCAATATTTAGGGCTCTCAGGAACCCAAGAAGATGAAGAAGCCAACCAACAAACTAGTCTGGGACCTACTGCTGCTTCCAAAAAAATACCAAAAGTTAGTAATGGAATAATCAGAAAATAATAATAATAATTTTGAGCAAAGCAAGCTACTGCAATTTCTATAATTATAGATAAACGTAATTTTAATTTGTCGAACGTGAGTGCCCCTGATTTGACTGGATCTCTTTATATATTTAGCTTCTGGTCACTGAGGCAAAATGCATTAAGCCAAGTATTTTTCTTCTAAGGCTTTTTGTGACAAGGAGAAAGAAAATTTCAAGTTAAGGGGTCAATTTTCTTCTAAGATAATGGAGGTTTTAGTAGACCATATGTCCACCCAGCTAAAGAGAACAGTTTTCAGCCAAATCTGGCTATATGGAGAGATTATGGCCAAGGGGATATGAGTGGAAATGATGTATGCAATCCAGAGTCATGCTCCTCATAGGAAAGGCAGGCCCCTCTTGTGGGCTGGAATGCTGATGTAACAGAAGCTGGAATAGCTACCTTAGACCAAGAGAGGATGACAGAGAAACAACTTCCGTCTTGTCTACACCACTACTGTTTTGGCCATCAGTACAGTAGCTACAGTGGTATCCTAGCGTGCAGTTAAAGCAGGGGAGAAAGTGGGCCACGTGCTCTATGGGGAGTCACTTAGAATCCAGTGAAGGGAAAAAGTAGAGCCTGGTACAGTAAATATCAGTTAAAGGAGTTAAAATGCTTAGCCACTGACACCTATCTCCCAAATCAAGTCTGAATGAGGAAGGAGAGTTAGAGGCTAACTTCTGACTCTGAGAACAAGGTGATGAGCAGAACTCTGTTTAGCAGAGAACCCTGCCTTCGAGTTCTGAATGCGCTAAACCCAGATATCTATCCCATACTGAATTTTGGAGTTCTCCTTAGAACTGAGGGAAACAAATTTTTCCTGAAAATACTCAAACTCAAGCACTGGTCAAATAACATTTCTATTGGTACTTATTATATGTAGGAGCTGTCATTACTTTGAAAATATTTATAAATACCTTCACTTGTGTATTCGGCATAATATTCTATTCTTTCATTGTCTGACGCGGGTTTGGATTTCCTGGGGCAAACATCTTGGGCTCCAGCTTTTGCTGTAACTCTACCACATTGGACTTTATAGGAAGAGTGAATTGTTACCTCAGACCTAATCCTATTCCACTCTCCTTTTATTTAACATAGAATAACACATTATTTTGGCTTAATCAATTAACCCTCAATTGTTACCACTTCCACACATTAGAGTCCATGTCATTTTTTCCTTTTCATGTCTTTCTTCAAAAATTCTTGACACAATTAAATAGTAGGCAGGTGGTGCTTATCTATTGATGGTTAAATGAATACAGAATTTTAGTTTGTTATTCAGTCAGCTATTTTCATCTTTGTGTTGAAGTACTATTCTATGTGAGTGCCTTACGGTTTCTATTAAAGACAAAAAATTTTTTAAATCAATACCATTAGCAATATCCTATAAATATTAGCTAACCACAGGCGGGAATAAACATCTCTTAAATTTAGATTCCCAATTTCTCACTACCACTGAAACACAATCTAGGCTAAAGTTTACTACATTAGGTCCATAGATAGGAGTTCACCTGGGTAAGAAATGCAATCTGATGCACAAGGACAGGAAGTCTACCCATCCCAACATTTCTAACAGCCTAGAAGGCTCTATCAACAGGCTTTATAAGCTCCAAAGAGTTGTAATGATTTGAAAAATATACTTAAACCAATGGCAGTTCAGTTTATGTCCTTCTGTAAGCATGTAAAAATATTCAATGCCAGCTCTCAAAATCTACAGAAAATAAATTAAATTTAAACAATATCTATAGAATATATTTTATTAGGTTTATAAAATTCATTAATTCAGGAACAGGAAGATGCCTATATACTATAAAAATGGGAAACAACAAACTTTAAAAACTATCTTTGCTCTTTTGATCCTGCTTTACAAATTATATACGAAGGCTGATGTAGATTGTATGACATGTATGGCCTAAATGTATAGACACATCACAATGTACTTGATGTTTAAATATGAGATAAATGTTTTGTTAACAATATACACACACACACACATACACACACAATCTCCAGACCCTTACTGTTGGGGATCGCACCATTATTAAAGGTCATGGAGTCATATTTCTATTACAGAACTATTGTTTCTTCTTTCCTTGCCTTAATGTGCCGGCACTTTCCCATTAACGCTGCCCCAATTTCTCTCTCAGAACCAAGCTGAAGAATATCAAGTGGAACTTCTGATGGAAAAACGCTAAGTAAAACTATGGCCTTGTCTGTCATTAACCAAAAAAGAAACTTTGCTTTTGTCCTCCCGGGGAGTAGGGTAAGAGATGACCTAAGACTAGCATAGTATATGTATGCTCTTTATTCAGATAGATCAGAAAAAAATAGTATAACTAAATTCTGAGAAACAGCACTACAGAATTACCAGCATAATTAATACAGAACATATGCAGCTTTGCTATCTTCCCAATACTCTGGGCACTCTTGAAAAAGCCAAAGGAAGCCCTTCTTGGAAATATTGCATTCTAAGCATTCTATGCCAGCCGAGCATCCACTAAGAAATAAACAGACGTTGAATGCCTTCCATGTGTGAACCAGTATGCTATAAACAGTAATCTAGGGCAATTTGGTACAAATGATAACAGCAATAATTATCATTATAATACTACCATTGTTTGAGAACTCTGTGCCAAACACTAACATAAGTTCTTCATATTCAATCTCTCATTTAATCATTTTACTGATGAAATCTAGAGAGGATAAAGAACTTATTCAAGGTCACAGACGAATAGATGGTAGAGCTGCATCCAAAACCAGGCTGCCTGACTCAAGAACCTGTGCCCTAACCACCTGCTGGACGATCTCTTTTCTATTCCTAGTTGAAATATAATCAAAGTTTCCTAAGAGGACACAGAAGGAAGCCAAAAAAAGGATGACCTGCCTTATATTACGGGCCTCTCTGGCTACAGTTTTTCATTTTCATTTTCCAAAAGGCCCCAGATATAAATAGCAACCCTGCACAAGTGGGAAATAATGTGTGAGCATGCAGCGTTAGGTTGTCCCTTTAATGGCAGTTGCTTTACAAAGAACTTTAAAAGGGCTATGAACTGTAAAGATATCACCATGAGGTTACTCAGATCTAAACAGTATTCCTCAGAAGCCATTCCAGATAATTTGGTGTCCCAGTTTATCTCCTCTGGGAGAAGGAGGCTTAGTGCTCACTTAATCCACGAGGCTATGCATTTAATTTTAAGAACTTTCTAACACTCTCAATGAAAAGAGTCAAAGTGGTATTATTAAAGTTCAGTTTAACAAAAGAATCAGAATAAAACCTAGGGTCGAGCTAAAATCTCCATTCACCACTATTGCCTGTTAAGTTTTCATATGGGCGGTCTGGATGCCTGGTAAAATAAATGAGTACAAATGAAGTGAAGAGAGCAGATTGCATAAAAGTTTACGGTCTGAAGACTAGGGAGGTAATTAGTGGTGCGATGAATTACCCAACTGTGTCTGTGTTTTTAAAGGTCATTTCCTGCATTTTATGAGAGATGGGGAATTATATTTGGGCCTCCATAGAACTTTGCTTTTACTCTTATGAACATTTATTTTAGCCTACCCTACTTTAGAGTTGGCTGAGTGCATGTCTGTCTTTTGCAGGGTCCTGTAATCAGCTTGGCTGGGGGCTTGGGTGGAGTAGGATTGTGCCTTATTCATTATTTATGTCCCCAGAGAACCAAGCATAATTCTTTCCATATTGAAGCTGCTTCTTAAGAAGAAAGAAGTGGTAGAAAAGAAGGGGAAAGAAATTCCCATGCTGTTGTGTTTGAGATTGCTGTTTTCTGGTTACCTGGGTTCAGGCTGCTTTTCTTTAAATGCCTTCTGAAACCTCTCTAAGGAATAGCTTAGTGAATAAATTCAAGTTTATCTTAAAAGACATTTGCTTACAGAATAATTCTATAAAGGTTCTATTCATTTGCAAAAGGCAGAAACTGCAGTTTTTACACTAAGGACTTTCAAAGGCAGTCAGGGATGAGACCTGTTGAGATTAAAACAAGAGAGAAAGGGAGAGGCAATAAGGGGAGGGGAGAGGGGGAGAAGAAAGGGAGAGGGCGAGGGCAGGAGGGGTAGGGAGGAGGAGGAGAAGGGGAAGGGGAAGGGGAGGTGGAGGAGAGTAGGGAGAAGAAGGAGAGAGGGGAGAGGGAGAGAGGACATTCTCATGCTTTGTAGCATGGAAGTTGTTTCCTTCCTTCACTGCTCCAGGGAAAGTGATCTTGCCAAAATCAGTAGGAAAATCCTAACTACTAAACCCAGAGTATATTTCGATTCTTCTTTAACTTGACGCAATTGACCTCTTGTTCCTCTCTTGCCTTTTATGAGCGATGACTTCTAATTGTGATCTGACCTCAGTCTCTTTTGCTATTTCATCTTTCCTCAATAACACCTACAATTTTGTGCTCTTCAGTGTTCCATTCTCGGTGCACTTTATTTTTTTTTAAATCAACCCTTTCTTCCTGAGCAATTTTGTTTATTCTTGTTTCATTTGTTCAGCGTGTTCAGAACTAAACTAGTTAGCTTCTTTTTCCCTTCTTTCAATACTCTTGCTCTCCAAATGTTTTGTTCCTCTTTCAATGAATGTTCCTACCTTCTACTCAGCAATTCAAACCAGAAACTTGAATGTCATCCATAATTCTTCCCCCTCCCCCATCCATTCAATCAGCCACCCAATTCAGATGATTCTAAATCCTTAACATTCATCCTCTCTTTCCCCATTGTGATCACTGTAATTAGGCCTTGGCCATCTCTCATCTGGTTACTGATGAACCCTTTACCAGGGGTCCCTAATCCCAGGTCATGGACTGGTACCTGTCCATGGCCTCTTAGGAACTTGGCGAACTAGTGAAACTTGCAGCCTCTCCCCAGTGCTAGCATCACTGCCTCAGCTCCACCTCAGATCATCAGGCATTAGATGCCAATAGGAGCACCAGTGTCTGGTGCCGGAAAGTTTGGGGACCCACACACACCACTCTCCACTTTACAACTCGATGCCATTGTGCATGCTGTTCCTTCTTTTGTTCCTGCCTAATTCCCTTCTCTTCTTCAAAGTCTACCTTACAATTCACTTCCACTCTTCTTCCACCCCTCCTACATTCTCTATTCTAAGTTAAAACTATATTTTGTATTTTTTCTATTACGGCATTGCTCTCACTTTGTCGAAATTGTTTGCCTGTATTTCTGTCTCCTCTTAGCAATGGAACACGTTTCTCATCTTTATGTCCTCCAACATGTGGCACACACTAGGCACTGAATGGTCTGGAAATCCTGTTTGTGCTTAGGAATACCTTGTCTGTTCATTTCACCGCATACCCAGAATTCAGAGTTCATGCACATCCGTGCTCTAGAACTCTTCTCCCCACTTACACATTTTAGGATTCTCTTGGCCAGTGTACCTGACTTTCACTGATGATGAAAGTATAGTACTCCTCACAGATGATTAAATGCCTATTATAAGAGCTCATCATAAGAAAAAAAAATATTTTTATATCAGAGAGCATGAAGACAGTGCCTTAGCCAATGTGAATTCCTCCTTATTAACTGATAACAATGAGATAATTGAGGAAGATAGACATATTACCCCATTTTGGTAATTCTACCAGATATATTTTATTTAATAGAATTGCACTGGGAGTTAAAACTGCCTGCTGTGCCTTTAAAAGCAAGACTGACCGTGGTCACTGTTTCCAGATGCTGTCTGTACAAAGAAAAAGAAAAATAATACTGGCTCCAGCTTGGACTTTTGATAGGGGGTCAGTCATGAAATTAAGGTTCAGTCTTTTGCACCTCGAAAATACCTGACTGGTTTAAAGTTAGGCATTCTGATAGGGAAATGCTAAATGTGTAAAGATGAGACCTTTGTACATACAAATTTAAATGCCCCACTAAGAAGAGTTTGTAGCACTAAAATTTACACATTTTAATTTTAGTTAATACTGGTTATTATAAAAATAAAATTTAATGGGGTACTTCTTTTAGAGGAGATGCGATACAAAAAAAATCAAGAATCCTCACACAACTTCTTAATATAAGAAAAATATACATTTATAATTATATAATCAAAAGTTTTTTATTAAATATAGTAGATGAACATCGTTTGATCATTAAATATTCTGGGAAACATTAAAGAAGTTTTTTTTCTGTCTTAAGGGGTGTAGAATGACCTATTCAGCATTGGAAGGTAATTTAAATGTCATCTAGTCCAACTTCTCATCTGATGCTTAAATCTATCCTACCAACACCTGCCAAACCTCCTGTGAATATTTCCAGTTGGAAGGAGATTTCTACCTCCTGAGGCAGTTCATTTCATATTTATAAAGCTCTTATTATTACTGATAATAAATAAAATTTATTCAGAGCTTACTATGTGCCAGACACCAGGCTAAGCATTTTATCTTAAAAACTCCTATGTCATCTTTATCATAACCTCATGAAATGGTATTGTTATTATTTCCATTTTATTGATGAGGGGAAAACAGGCTTAGCAAGGCTGGGCACCTGCCCAGCATCACACAGCTGGTAAGCAGAGGATCTGGCTTTGAATATATAGTTTGCATTCTTATACATATGCAGCCTCTAACTCAACTTCTTCCCTCTGTTGACCTGAAATCCACCTTCTTATAGCTTCTATCCTTCATTTTTAATGAGATGACATTGAACATGTCCAGTCTCTTTCCACATGATAGCTCTTTAAATAGCTCTACACCTTCAGTCTTTCTACTGGATACACAATTGCATTGCCTTGCATTTTTCTTTGTATGGGATGGTTTCTAGGCCCTTGAGCATCATGGTCACTGCCCTTTGGACAAACTCCGCTTTGGGGTCTTATACTTCTAACACACAATGAAGTCATATTAGTTTTGTTGGAAGAATGGAAACACAAAGTTGAGTC
Organism: Pteropus medius; assembly: GCF_902729225.1. Lineage (NCBI taxonomy): Eukaryota > Metazoa > Chordata > Mammalia > Chiroptera > Pteropodidae > Pteropus > Pteropus medius. The sequence goes on along the minus strand of NW_024351730.1, from coordinate 28,551,246 downwards.
ATATGCTTGTGTTTTGCATATACATTATAAGCTATATCTCTGCTATCCTATATTTACAGTTGGGTTTTTGAATTTGAATTTACAGCTCTGTACTTACCTCAGTTATATTTTTCTAGAATGCTAAAATCTTTTAGGATCAAGATTCTGCTATTTCAATTTTTTTCCTCATGTATTCATTAATGTTTGCTCCTAATTCTGTGTGGACTCAGCTTAGCTGTTCTTTTGGACTTGACGAGCTTACTCATGCATCTGTGGTCAGCTGCTAGGTAAGTTGGGGGCTGGTGGGTACGGAAAAGCCTCAGCTGGGATGGCCAGTCTCTGCTCTTCATGGTTCCTCATCTTCCAACAGGCTAGCCTAGGCTTGTCCACATGTTGAAAGAGGGTCTGGAAGACAGCAAATGAAACCAAGAAAGGCTCCATGATTCCTAACCTTAAGACGGGGCATCGTCATTTTCCCTCTATTCTATTGGCCAAAACAAGTCCCAAGTCCAGCAACCTTCAAAGGCTGTGGAATACACGCCATCTTTTGTAGAGAGGAGCTTCTAAACCACTTTACAAAGGGCCAAGACATAAGAAAACATGACAATTGTGTCCATTTTTAAAATCTACCACACTCTTATGATTGTGCCATTTGTGGATTTGATAAGTACAACAAAATTCTCTTTTAAAAAACTCATAGGAATTTCAATTTAGTAAGGTCTAAAAATAAAGTCTATGCAGCATAATACTTTATGTTACAATCAAGTTCTATAACCATAACAAATACATTATAAACAGTGAAAGAAAAAATTACAAGTTAAAGTATGCCATTCTGTTTCTAAAGAGGCATAATTTAAAGGACAAGGGCCACCATCAGAAAAATACTTGTAGATGAGTTTAAACTTGACCTGGACTTGACAAAAAAGGCTAGACTCTATATGGGAAAGAAAAAGGACAAAATGTTTGAATTAGGGATTAGCATATGCAAAAGCAAAAGCTCGTGGGCTCAGAGAATAGGCTTGAGGAGTGACAATATTGAAGACTTATTCTGAAGAATGAGTGGTAAGAGAAAGGGTGGCTAGCCAGTGGGGGATGTACAATGAAATTCAGAACCTGCAAGTAGGAAGTTGAATTTGAATTTGGTTTTGTCAGCAGTGGTGAACTATGGGCAGTTCTCGAGCAAAAAGATACTGTGATTAAAATTTTCCACAGCCAGCCTACCATTAGTTTGAATGAGACATTTTTGGAGTCAGTGAAACCATTGAGCAGCTTTTTTATTCCTGATTAAAACCAAGTACCTAATACCATTTTTCCTAAGATATTAAAAAGAAGACCTAAATAATTACCCTGCCATTAAGTTTTCTTTCTGCCAATTTAAGGAGTAGACAGAAAGTGCCAACATCTGGAGAGAGGTGAATATGCTCCTTTCCTAAGAAAAAGAAAAGGAAATGTAACTACTTCTGCTTGAATTTGAGTCATTAGGTCATGTGTACAGATTTTTCAAGGTTACTTCCCTCAATGGCAAAATGATGCTTTGTGGAAATAAAAAGCTGACATTTTCAAGATTCAGAAACTTAACAATTGAATAAACTCTTGAGTAACCACGAAAGTCTTAGTTTTCCATTCTAGTATAGAAGTGCTATTTCTGTAAGAGGACACAGGATGGGAGAGGACAGATGAAACAAGAACTGCAGAACATTGATAATTATTGTGCTGGGTAATGAGCACATGTGGGTTCATTTACATTTGTGTATGTTTGGGAATCTTTGTTCAAATTGTTCGAAAGTTGTTTGAAAAAATCATGAAGGAAAAGGCTAATATAATCTACTCCATAAATAAAATTAAGAATTGCTATAGCTCTTAAACAACAGGCTGGAGAAAATATTTGTTACAAATATAGCAGACAAAGAATTAACATCCATTTTCATACACACACGTGCACATACAAGCTGATTGGAAAAAGACTAAGAACCCAATAGCTAAATGATACAAACATAGAATTCAAAAGGGAAAATGTAAAATTGCTTAAAATATCTCTTTAGAAATAATCATAAAAAAGCAAGTTGAAGTTTTTGAACTGCTAAAGCAAGCTATTCTCCAAAACATACATGCCTTTTATGTCCTGGAAACAGTCATTTCCTATGATCAGTAGAGAAGAAATATTTTAAAATATTTCGTTGAATGCCAAAAAAGTGTCATGTGCTGTATAGTAAGGTCTATTTTTGGAAAGTCTTTCTAACACTTCTCCTGTGCTGATAAAATCCTGGCCAAGAATCCTTGCTGGGGCTGAAGAGGGAGTGTGTCAAAAAAACAAACTCAGGGAGAGGGTTGTGACAAGGAAGAGCTTCACAGTGTGCTTCTAAGGGTGTTGACAATGTTCTTTATTTGGTAGGGAGCCATATGGGTGTTTTTTTTATAACCGTGTCTTAAATTGTACATATGTATTTCATGCCCTTTTTAATAAGAGTATTATATTTTATGGCTTTTTTTTTTTTTAAGTAAACTTTAACATGCCTTGAGTTGCTTTATAAGGTGGTTGGCCTGAAATCACCCTGAGTGAGCAAAGAGGAGTGTAATTGCCCTGGAATGGTGGGCTGGTGGTACTATAGCAGTAGAAGCTATTTCCCAAGGGGAACTCTTAACTCACATTTGGCTATAGGGGCTCCCCAGGGGCATTGTTGAGGGAATGTTCAGCTCTGGGAACTACCATAAAATTAGAATGCTGCAGGAAAACCCAAGAATCTCCTAAGAAGTTGTTGTTGTTTTTTTTTTTTTTAAATCCCATTCATATGAGATGTTTTTAATGACCAGAAGAAGCTCCATGTATATTATTCATAAAGATACTGGCATCAGAACTTTCTAAGAATGGGCAGACTGTAAGACGGTTTTCTAATAGTGAAGATGGATTTATTCTTAATTATTATCTTCTTATTATCTAATTATTATCTTCCCCTAGGTGACTAATCCCACATGTTTGCAAGATGGGAGGTAGGGGTAGAGGAGTGGATGATTTGGTTAAACTATGATCTTATGAAATCAATCAAGTTTATTATCTAGTGTTAACTTTCAGCTCTCTGATGCTGTACGCATTTTGTAATTAATATGTTCGGAAAGCTTGTGTGTTAAGCAGTCCTATCTGGTCAATATCAAATCCCATTCTTAGCATCAGGTGCTTAACCATGATTTATCCACGGTTATGTAATTTTTAAAAAGATAAATAATAAAAACAACTGAAAAATATCAAAGAAAGATGTGACCATTTGTTGATCAAACTGTGGAGATATTTAAAAGTGCTTTTTAAAACTATTGTCTCAAACGAATGGGAAAATGTAAATTCAATGATTCAGCTTTAATGGCTTATAATAAAGCATTGCCCTCTTTATTATTTAGAATAAAGACCTGAGGCTTTCTGAGAAACCATGCAACTTATATTATGCTCTGTAATTCTCTCTCCCCACTTCTCTCTCCAGTTCCCTTCAACTTTATTGAATTACCTGGAACTTGAGTATTATACTCTATCCTCAAAAAAGTCTCTCCCAAGGACAAAGGATTTAGTTTTTAAGTTTCATCTGTGAGTTTGAAATGTTAATGGCAAGTAGGAGTGGCATTTGACTATTTACAATAGATTTGGAGTGTCTTCTCTTGGTTCTAAAAAAAACCCTCTTTTTCTGATTATGGAAGTAATACTCTCTCATTCTTCCTTATTTTGGGTAATTTGGAAAATTCAGGGAGGGTCCAAAGGAAACAAAAATTTCCACAGTCTAAAGATAACCACAGTTAACACTTCGGTGTATCTTCTTCCTACTTATGCATGCATTGTGTTATGTAACAGGTTATTCCACTTATGCATTTTTTTATTCAATAGTTTTAACTTCACACTATTGCATGAACATTTTTCAATTTTATTACATAGATCTCAAAGACCTTGATTTTAATAAGTAATATTTGAGTGTATCACTATAGCTTAAATTATTTTTACCAACAAACCAACTCTGGATATTTTGGTTGTTTCTAACTTTTATCATTTAAATAATACCAAAATTAATAATGAACAGTTATACACAGATCTGTGTGTGTTTCTCTGATTATTTCTTTATAATTATTTCTAGAAATGGCAAAGGTTAGAAATTTTTAAATTTTCACATTATGTACTATCTAGTTGCATTTCAAAAGGTTGTTCAGCCTGTATTTCTATTAGCAAGAATGTCAATCTCACTATACCTCCATCAGCATTGAATATTATAATTTTTTTTTTGCTAGATCGAATGGTAAATCACTGTTTTGATTTGCTATTGTTTGCTAGTGAAGTTGATTTTTTTATGTGTCCATTTGTTATTTTTATATTTCTACTTCTATATAATATATATGCATATCTTTGATCCATTTTTCTATTAGAACTTAAGTAATTTTATAGAAAAATTTTTATATGTGATGGGGATAAAAGGAAACTATATTAAACCATAAATATTTTAATTTCTTCACCTTTCCCCCTCTCTCTTTTTCATTCCCATTTTCTACTCATAAGAAGGAATGTTGAGCCTTTAGCTCTGCTAATTGGAGTGAGGTGTAGTTGGGAGAATACAAGCTAAAGTTATATGCATAAGAAAAGGCACGGAAATATATAAAAAAAGATGTAGAAATATGGAGAAAACTGATGGGGGGGCGGAATTATGAAAATAGCAAGAAGTTGGAGATACTTGGTAGGAGGAAGAAGAGGAAGGAAAAAGGCCAGAATCGGCTACAGTTTTGGGACAAGATGATAAGAGATATAAACAGATGCTCTGAGTGATTGAAGCTTTGGTAAGAATAGGCTGTGTTTGCTACCTCTGCCCCTCAAAACAAATTGAAACCATCTTCAATAAAGTATCTACATGACTCTTTAAGGTCGTGGAGTTGGATTTGTGTTTCTTTTGGATGTGTCACTGGGCTAGGATATGCCTTACGAGAGGATGAGATAACCCAGGTTTATTTTTAAAGCAAAACTCACATAATCCTGTCAGTTTTAAACGAATATTTTTCCCTATTGGCTGTTTAATTTTGTTTATGAGAATTTGCACAGACATTCTGGAAGGTGGAAACAGAAACTCAGAAAACTTATCTTGGCTTTCTGAAGAACCAGCAAGATGGTGGAAGTGGAGCAGAAGAGGTGAACATTCTGCAAGTTCACCTACGGCATGGCAGGCCTGGGCCAGCTGCTGGACAGGTCCCATGAGCAGCTGAGGCAGCTGTACCGCGCCCGGCGGCGGCGGAGGCTGAACCGAGGCCTGCGGGGGGAAGCAGCACTCGCAGGTGCGGCGCAGGAGCAAGGCCAAGAAGGAGGCACTGCCCACAGAGAAGCCCGAGACGGTGAAGACACACCTGCGTGCGTGACATGATTCCTGCCGGTCATGGTGGGCAGCATGGTGGGCATCTACAACGGCAAGACCTTCAACCTGGTGGAAATCTAGTCTAAGATGATCGGCAACTATCTGGGCGAGTTCTCCATCACCTACAGCTGGTGAAGCACGGTCGGCCAGCATAGGGGCCACCCACTCCTCCTTCTTCATCCCCCTCAAGTAGCCTTCTTGGCCAATTAAGGCACAGACTTCTCTAACACCACCACCACCACCACTAACAACAACAACTTAGATTGGAAAACAATCCTTTCCTATCTGGAAAGGATATCTTCTTTATTATATCTTCCTTTATTGTAGTATTAGATACATATATAATGTGGTGAGTTTTGAAAGGACACCCTCCTAACGAAGCAAATAAGTTGGCCCAAGTCAGGCGATCAGTGTCACAATCAGGGAATCTGCTCGCTTCCAATTATTATTATGATACATTTTGACATTTAAGTATCTATAGTAGCTATCTCTATCCATATAGTTACCTTTACAAATGTGTGTGCATGTATGTCCCAATATCATCACTTTTCTTTTCTTCCAATTTTTCTGTGGCATTAGTACTTACATTTAACACTTAAATAATTATGGGATGAATGACGTTTGGTGTATAGGACAAGATGAGGATCTAAGCTGATTATTTAAAAAATAATTTTAAAAATATTTTTTAATTATTTTAAAAATTATCACTCACTTTGTTGTATATCAAATTTTTATAAGTATTAGAGCCATTGGACTTCGTCTTTTTTTTCCTAGTAGCATGCTATATTGATTTTTATAGATTTATAGTACCTTTTGATAGTCTCTCATTACTTTTTCAAAATTATTTGGAAATGTTCTAAAATTTTTTGAAACTTTATTGAAAGTACATTAAACCCATAAATTACTTTGCAAAGAATTGACATCTTTACCACATTTGTTCATCACATTCAGAATAAAGAATATCTCCCTGTTGGTTCCAATATTCTCTATCACATCAGAAATAATTTATAATTTTTCTTTATGTAAGGTACCACTTAACTTTTAATCAAAATTATTGTTATACATTTTATATATTTTGTTTCTGTTGTAAATGAGATTCTTAATCATATTTTCTAACTGGTTATTGCTAATACAGAAAACAACTTTTGAATCTTGGTTATTTTGAATCTGGTCACCATACTGAACTTTTTTTTAAAATTAATTTTAATTTTATTTAGTGATTCTCCTGGGGTTTTCTAAACAGAGATTTATACTATCTATAACTAAATTATCAGAAAGGAGATAAACATTTATTATGTTTTGACTGGAAGGTTTTCCAGAAAAATTTTTATGTAACGTTGAAAACAATAACCAGATTATTGCTAAGTATAGAACACCATAGCCATTCCAATTTAATTCAGAAACAAGACAAAGATATCCATTAAGACTACATTTCAAACATCATTTAATCTCATTAACTCAGTTAAGAAGGCATTATTAATATAGAATACAATTAACCTTGATAAATTACATGATACTTCAATAATACTATATTAGAGATAAGGAAACCTAAAATGCAGAGTGGCGAAGAACTTGCCCAGGGTCAAGTAGATGAGATTTGAAACCAAATCTGTGATAGTCGAGTCTTCTCTGTTCACTAGACCTTTTTGCTTATTTGACCTTGTAGCAAAAGGAAAGCATTTTATTTGTAAATTGCTTAAAATTTAATAAAATGCTTTTACACTATTTATCTCACGTTTTCTCAGAACTAACCATTGATTTAAGTGGGACCCTGATCATTTCTAAATGATACTAAGTAAACACCGAAACTCTGTCTCTTGCCTCAAAGATGGTTTAGCTTTATCATAGTATCATCCATTCCCTGAAAAGAGAAAAGGCAAAGCACTCAAAGAAAGGCTCTTTCATGTTCAGAGATGCCCCTGCTGCTTTAATTATACCTGTAGGGTTTCTCTCTCATATGTACTTGATAATATTGAATTGGTGTTATTTTGTGAGAGGACTGGTGTGAGTTTAGGGGTTTAAGAGAAACCCAACTAGAAAGACTAATTTTCCTGTTATGTTGGAAAGGAGAGCTACAGGAAAATTTTCAAGTCACCATGTGAATGAAATTTGTATAAGAGAAGGCAATAGACTTTTCCCAAACAATTTCCAAACCCACAAAGAGCAGCATTTGATATTATATTTGAAACAGAGAATGGAGCCCAGATTCTTCACAGCTTGACCTAGGTTTTACCAAAAATTGGTGCCAATCTGTGAACTGATACCATTTCTGCTTTTCTTAAAAAAGACAATTGTGACATTTTATATTCTTTCAATCATTCCATTAGGAAGAAAATGTAGATTTAGGGTTAGATGCATGTGTGGTTTCCGTGTGTCTAACCTGCTTACCTGGACTTCATAATGGCCTTTATCCCAAATTTTCTTGTCTCGTGACTAAGATCTTATCTTAGTTACACTGTCTGAGTTACACTGTTGGGGGAAGCTGGAAAATACTCACTGTGCCTTCATAAAAACATTTGTAATGGGTACAGTTAGGAAAACAGTAGTCACGGGATTTTTTGAAGGCACTAATTTCTCCATACTAAATTCTGCTAAGTTGCGTGTGTGTGTGTGTGTGCATGCATTTGTTTCCACTGCTGGTAGGTAAAAGGATTCTGAAAGAATATTGGAGCATTTCCTGAATCATTTAAGTCTTAGATTTCTTAATACCCAAGGAATAATCTTAGTGTTAATAGTAATCAACTTTGTTGTCATTTAGGTATTTTATACAGTATATCTATGCCATGAAATATTACTTAGCCATTAAAAATGATGTATTTAAAATATATGTAATAACTTGGAAATATTTTACAATAGTTAATAAAAAGTATCAATTCTAATTTAAATTGAGTACAGTCTCTTTCGGTTTTCCTAACATTGACCTAGCTCAGATCAAAGTGGCTTTAAGTGTATGTTCCAGAAGTCTCATGAGAATCAAAGCATAGCAATCAAGGACAGATAGATCTCTTGAAAACTGGATATGGAAAATCATTGAGCATAAGGCTCCTTTCTTGGGCAACTGGATTTCCCTGGTGAGTGTTCTCCCTGTTGAGCCTGCTCCATATTTCTTTCTCTACAACGCCAACTTCCTCTCCTTAAACACAGTTTTGCTGTTTCATAACTTCAGCTTGCACAAAATGTTTTCCTTAGCTTCTATTATATCTTACAAGTATTCATCTCAGCTTCTTTACTCTGTCAGGGATGGAAAATTTTCCCTTTACTCCTTTAGTTCTTCTGGCTGGTTGAATAATTCAAGTGACATATAACACATTAACAGGAGAAAATCAAACTTGAATATGTGCACATGAGGAATTCATGTAAGCAGAAAAGTTTCAAAGTCAGAAGCAAAATGAGGTATATATGTCATTTTGGACTAAGAAAAGGGAGGTAGGTAACTAACTCATAGGTAGATGAGAAAGAACAAACATTTGATAAACAAATTCTTGCAGGCCACCTAGAAACAATTGGACAAGGCGGCGGGGGGGGGGGGCGGGGGATGTCTAGGAACAGATTTTTGCCTGAATCTTCCCTGGCTCCACGTTTAATTCATATGTGTGAAGGTGAGTGTGCTAAAGTTCCCTTCCTGAAGAAGATGTTTCTAGCTGAATTTCTTTAGGCAGGAAAAAAGCAGGTAAAACACTATTCCTGAGTTTGTTGGGCTCTAATTGTTTGCAGCTCTAAATAATCTGCATGCTGGGGTGGACATTCAGGGGAGACTTGCTCCCGACCCCCACAACTCACTGGCTCTACCTCTCAGTCTCCCAATTCCAAGTTCCTAAACTGACTGACTCAGCTTGTCTTTTTGAGTCAGACCACAACTCATAGGTACTTACTTAGTCAATCTAAGAATGGGCCATCCTTGAGTCTGGTGGCCAGAAAGATTGGATCACTTTGGCCCAAGATACGTACTTGAGGAGTTCTAGCTGAGAAGCATCATAAATGTGTCTAGTACTTAAATACTATATGGAAATCTGTATGAGTAAAAAATGGAATTAGAGAAATAAATTAAAATAGTAGCAGCAGTTGTCTCTGGCCAGCAATTACAAAGATATCTTTTTCTTCATTTTGTCTAATTACCCTTCAATGAACACATTAATTATTTTATAATCATAAACATAATAAACTTCAAAATATTAAAAACTATATTTAGAAGAATGATGATATTAAATGAAAAGAGACTCCAGTAATATAATTAAACACCACTTCAATTTACAAAAATTGAAACAGACCACGTAGTAAAGTGACTTAGTCATAGTCACAGAACAAGGGAGTGATTAAACTCCGAGTCTCCTGACTTATTCCTGAATGAGCTCAGCCACACATGGTACTACTACCTTGTCTGAACCAAACGAGAGAAATGCTTCAGATTGCAAGTCAGAGCCTATACAGGTACAGATATCTAAGTGTGAGATCTAACTGTAAATTATGCTCTAAATCTTTTAGACTTGGGTGAGTTTGTTAAAATAATACCCAGTTGACTTGAACTCCAATTTCCAGGTTTCATTAAACCATCATTTTGCTATGAGCTATATTTTGCTAAGGGCTTCTACTTACACACTCTAAATTGTCAGCTCTGCTTTATGTTAAAATAATACCAACAGTAGAGAGTAAAAGAGGAATTAGGAAATTTCCAGACATAAAATACAATCTCCCGGTACACTTCTGTCTGTCTCTCCACTCCAGTGGTTTTGGCTTACTTCCTCCTCCAATGGGTTTTCTCTTGATGGATTAACATGATCTCTAAAGAAGGGAATAAAGTCTTTGGGGGCTAGGGTGAAGTAGAGGCTGGGGGATGCGGCATAAAATCAAATCTACACTAAGGGAGAACAGGAAAGGAAAATAAGAAATCTCTTACAGTTTCATTCAAAAACAGGTCTTCAAGCTGAAATGAAATACCATACCCAGTAGGAAAAGGTTCTCACACAGTTTGAAACTGGCTCCTGCTTAACCTGGAGGAAACAAAAGCCCTGAGGGATTTAGTCAGGTCTGGGCATCAGAATGCTCAGAGATAATCCCAGCTCTAAAGCACTTACAGTGTGTAAAGTCCTCCCGCATCAAGCCTCAGAGAAGCTCATGATATGATTCAGATAGAAGTCCCAGGTCCGTTTAGTATTATTTCACTGTTGGATTAGAAAAGGATGAGCTGATATGACATATGTCACATGAATGGCAGACAAGATTCACAAAGTCTCAATAGTCTGTAATGGTAGCTTGAAAAATCATTCCCCAAAAATGAGATGAAAAAGTTTAAAATATAAATAAATGTAAAGCCCTAAAGTCAGACAAAAACAAAAATTAACCAAACAAATAAAAGATAAGCCAACGTTGTTTAATAGTAGTTAATATAAAACAGGTGTCAATTTTAAGTTTAATATGAATTAAGCATGTCTAAGACAATATAGAAAAAAATGTCCCCCAAATTGTTTTAAGTTTTAGTATTTTGTGTTAGAAAAATGGCATAAGCAGATTGGAACATGCCCAAAGTAAGGAGCAAGGTCTGCAAACCATGTCTTAGGAAATCAGAAATTTATTATCTTGGATAAGGATATTCAGTTTGAGGGAGGGAGGTGGAACGTAAAATAATGATTTCAAATGTTTGAAGGAGCTTCATGGAGTTAGAGTCTTTGATAAAGGACCAAAGGGTTGAATTTACAGGAGGCAAAATTCAGTTCGAAATGAGGATCTTTATAATGATCAGAACTGTCACCAAACCGAGGTGAGATGCCTTATGAGGTACTGTGTTCTCTGTTATTAGAAAAGTTTAAGCAGGGGTAAAAGAATGTGTCCAATGATGGTGGGGGTTCTCCTAAGACTAATTATATGAATCTGTGTATTAACGATTCAATTCATATTAAATCATATGAAACTATAAAAATTAGATTACTTAAATTATTTTTTCTCTTTTTACACTATCCTCTGCATTAACTTAGTGCTATCCTGCCCTTGTTATTTGAAGGTATTGAGGAAATTGAGATATTAAAATGGCTTGAAATAATAGCCAAACAGCAGCAGTCAAGGTTGCCCCATGCATTCCTTAAGCACCATTCTTAAGATTCTCTCCACAAGCATTTACTGGGCATCTGCTGTGTGCTCGACAGGCTCTGTGCCAGGGTCCAGGACACAAACATGAAAAAGATATGGTTCCCCAGGATGTAGTTATATTCGGGTTGGTAACCCATATAATGTGTAGGGTGATATTTTCTTAACGCCAAAATGAACTTCTTCTGTTTTAAACTCTTTGATTTAATGCTCCTCCATTTTGTTAGATGCTTTGACATCCTAAGATGAAAGTTGTTCAAGTATACCTTAGCAAGCCACCTCTAGTGTTGTAGTAACTTTCAGTTGAAACCTTTCCACGTATGCAAGCTAAGGAAATGGCTTTATTACATTCTGTTTAAGTGAAGTAGAAAACAAATAAATGTGTATTTATTTTAAGCATCTTCCTTTATGCTGCTGTCTTTGAATGTCTAGCAGGTTTATTCAGTAATTATACCTAATATAGCTTTTTATCTTACAGGTTGAGCTGATGAAATTTAAGTTCTGAAGAAATCTCTGATAATTAGAGGCCCTTTGATCTGGACTATTCCACAGTTAATGTGTGAGCAGATGTTGGCCTGCATTAAGCATTAAGATCAAAAAAAGTTAAATGGGAGGTTAATTTTGCAAAAGGCTTCAGTGGTATCCAACAGTTCTTTGGACTTCTGCTTAGATGTGAGGCAACTGGTAAATTAGGTTTCGGTGTTATTTGTTCCTTGACTGCTTTGCAACTAGCTACGTTCTTTGCTTTTTTCTTTTCTTTTTTTTTTTTTTTTATCAAATTACATCAAGTTGTTAAAAAAAAAAAAAAAAACAAGCTCTAAAGTTGCATTCAATTTGCTAAAACCACCACAATCCATCTGTGTGTGTAGGTGAGGAGGGTGGGAAGAAGAGATCCTTGACCAAGCCCTGTACTATACTTTTGGGACTGAAATATGATTCTTTTCAATGAATTAATTCCCCATTGGAGAGCAGCTAGGCTACTTAGCAAGCTGACCACATCTTCATCATTGCCTATTGCTTAGGTTTGGACGTCTAATGATTCTGTATTCTGAGGATTTAAGTATGAGTTATGTTCTTAGAAAGACTAATATCCACTTTTCAGAATACCCATATCCTTAAAAAGATGAAGTGCACAGTTGAGTGTAGGTTACTTTGCTTCAGAATGTCTAACAACTATTTTAAAACAATAATGATAACCTATGACTATTTTTGTTTTAACATGAGTCAGCACTGAAACAGAGCCACTCGTGGTGAAACCCATTCAGTCATCAAAGGTACAACTGTACGAAATCAGATGAAGCATAATAACAATAGTGAACCACAGTATCACCAGATTATATGACACGCCCCCCTTGCTGTTTAGTTAGTACAATCTTGTGAAATGCAAGAAGAACCCCTTTTCAAAGTTGTGTTTGTATATATTAGTGGGAATGGAGATATCAGATGTCTTTAGCAGTTGCTGAGATCTGAAAAGAATCACTGATTTATATCTCTGAGACCTGGTGATCCTTAGGTAGGGGTGGCTGAAATATCCATACCTGGTGGCCCGGTGACCCTAGTAAGAGTACCTTCATAGTCCTCCTTGCTGTCACATCCAGACCCTGGCCCTTATAGAAGACAGGCCTGTGACTTTACTCACAGTAGTGGGAACTCATGTAAATATCTGCTCATGGTTTCTTGTAATATTTTTTAAAAAATTTTTTTATTTTTCAATTATAGTTTACATATAATATTATATTTGTGTCAGGTGATCACCTCTATAAGTCTGGTACCCATCTGACACCACATGTAGTTATTATAGTATTATTGACTATATTCCCTATGATGTACTTTATATCTCTGTGACTAATTTTATAACTGGCAACTTATACTTCTTAATTCCTTCACTTTTTTCACCCGTCTCCCCATTCCCCCTCCCATCTGGCAACCATCAATTTGTTCTCTGTATCTGTGAGTTTGTTTCTGTTTTATTTGTTCATTTGTTTTTTAGATTCCACTTATAAATGAAATTTTATGATACTTGTCTTTGCCTGACTTATTTCACTTAGCATAATACCCTTTAGGTCCATCCATGTCACAAATGTTAAGCTTTTATTGTTTTTTATGGCTGAATAATGTTCCACTGTATATGTGTACTACTTCTTTATCAGTTAGTCTATCGATAGACACTTAAGTTGCTTCCATATCTTGGCTATTGTAAATAATGCTGCAAGGAACATAGGGATGCATATGTCTTTTCAAATTAATGTTTTGAGTTTCTTTGGGTAAATACCCAGAAATGGAATTGCTGAGCTGTTTTTTTTTTTGTCTTTTGTTATAGCCTTTGTTTTAAAGTCTATTTTATCTGATATAAGTACTGTTCTACTAGCTTTCTTTTTTTGTTTCCATCTGCACAAAATATATTTTTTTCATCCCTTTAAGTCTGTGTGTCTTCCCATCTGAAATGAGTCTCTTATAGGCATCGCCTGTATGGGTCTTGTTTTCTTATCCATACACTCACTTTTGATTGGAGCATTTAACACATTCGTATTTAAAGAGATTATTGATAGTTATATAGTTATTGGTATTTTATTCTTCATATTTTTTATCTTTCTTCTTCTTCTTCTTCTTCTTCTTCTTCTTCTTCTTCTTCTTCTTCTTCTTCTTCTTCTTCTTCAGAAAGTCTCTAATATTTTTTTGTAATATGGGTTTAGCGGAGATGAACTCCTTCAGCTTTTTCTTGTCCAGCTTCCTTGTAATATTTAACAGTTGTTTGATAAATGAGTAGACAGAAAGAGCAGACTCAAAAGGATCCATTTTACCTTTATTTGTTTTACAAATTTTCATCTAAGGCAAGAAAGGGTGGGACCATGTAAATAAGTCTCCAAGATTGACCTGTCTTTTTCAGTGTATAATAAATCATGTTCATGACTGATATCCTTACTAGGTCATATCATCCTTTCAGGATCTTTTCATGCTCGTATCATACAGCATGATGATATTAACCCAGGTAAGTTTCAATGCCACACATTTCTGAAAGCCAACAGAGTGAACTACAAAATTCATTGCCAGAAATTCCCAAGTACCACTTCTTAAGACAGTCATGACTGTTAATGAGAAGGATGGAGTGAAAAACACTGGCGCTATTTTGCATCATAATTAAGAAAGTTCTACAGTCCTGCAAAAGTAGTATAGGTTCCTATCTAATGGTGCTTAATCACTTGCATTGGCTTTACTATAGCCCTGGACTTTTATATTTTTCTCAAATTCTATTCCAGACTATTAGACATTAATTCTGGCCAAAACTTTTTCTGTTAATAGTTTTTAGATTTTCTGCATATGGTGTGGCCAAGATAAAATATAAATGTTTCAAGAATTAAACTGTTCACAAACCATCAATATAAATGCCTTGCTCAAAAATGATGAATTCTAGGGAGGAAATCATGCTCTGACAGCTCTGATGGCTGTTGTCTCCCAGTTTGACAGGAACCAATCTGAACTCCTAAGGTTAAATGTACATTCTTATTCTAATAACAAAGTGAATCAGAGAAACTTTCAAACATTGAAATTTCAGTTGAAGCTAGCATACAATAAATTAGGGTTCCTCTATACAGATGGTTCAGGATATCAATGTTAGTTATAATAGCTCTTCCAGCTTCAATAAAGATTTAACAAAAGATTCCCACTTAGCATCCTGGATGATGAATCTAAGGAAGACATTGATAATAGCCTAAAAAAAAAAAAGATACCAGCTATGAAACTGTATTAAAATATACAAATGAATTAATAGTTTTTTGAATTTATTTAATTTAATTAGTTTCAAATATACAGTACATTGGATAGATATCTATATAGTTCCTAAAACGATCCCCCCAATTGCTCCCTCCCTCCCCTGACCCTCCGTCTAGCCAACGTATTAATGCTAACTGCATTCCCTATGCCGTGCTCCCCATCCCCGAGACCATCCATCAGCTACTAATATGTACTTCTTTAACTCTTCACCCCATTCTCCTAGCCCCCCAAACCCTTCTCACCTCTGTCCATCACCAAATGGTCCACTATATTTGTGAGTCTGTTTTTGATTAGTTTGTTCTTTTTATTCCTTAGATTCCACATATAAGTGAAATCATATAGTGTTTATCTTTCTCTGTCTGACTTAAATACCTTCTAGGTCCATCAAAGCAATATCTTTTTCCATCCCCTTCCTTTTAGTCTGTGTGTGTCTTTTAATCTGAAGTGAATCTTTTGTAGGCAGCATATGCAGGGAACTTGTTTTCTTATCCTTTCAGCCCCTCTATCTTTTAGTTGGAGCACTTAATTCTTTTCCATTTAAGGTACTTATTGATAGGAATGTAGTTGTTACCATTCTTTATCCCTGTTTTTGATACATGTTTTTTCTTCTTAAGAAGTCTCTCCAACATTTCCTATAATACTGGCTTGGTGGTGATAAATTCCTTTAGCTTATTTTTGTCTGGGAAGCTCTTTATCTGTCCTTCAACTCTAAATGAGAGCTTTGCTGGATAAAGTATTCTTGGTTGTAAATCCTGGGTCTTCATCCTGTCGAATACTTTTTGTCAAGCCCTTCTGTCCTGCATAGTTTCTTTTGAGAAATTAGCTGCCAGTCTTATGGGTGTTCCCTTATAAGTAACTATCTGTTTTTCTCTTGCTGCTTTTAATATTCTTTCTTTGTATTTAATCTTTGGTGTTTTAATTACGATGTGTTTTGGTATGGGCCTCTTTGGATACCTGAATTGGGAATTCTCTGAGCTTCCTGGGGTTTTATGTCCATTTCCTTCACCAGGTTAGGGAAGTTTTCCATCATTATTTCTTCAAACAGCTGTTCAACACCTTGATTTTCTTCAGTTACGCCGATCAGATGAATATTTGGAGCCTTAATATTATTCCATATGCTCCTTAAATTATTTTTATAGTCTTGGCATCTTATCTCTTGCCATTCTGCTTACGTGTCCTTGGATTTCCCATCCTCTAGATAGGGCATTTGATCCTTTTCTTAATTCACTTTGTTTATTCCTTTGTTTATTCCATTTAATATACTTCTCATCTCAAATAATGTATTCTTCATTTCAGACTGTTTCCCTTTTATAATTTCCATTTCCACTTTTATGTTTTTTATCTCTTTGTTGAAGTTCTCACTGAATTTTACATTTCCCGAAAGTTCATTGAGCATCTTTATAACCAGTGTTTAGAACTCTGCATCTGCTAGATTACTTGACTCCATTATTTCTGGATCTCTGTTCTGTTCTCTCATATGGTTTCTGCTTCTTTGTCTTCCCATCTTGACTATCTTTCCGTGTCTGTTTCTATGTACTAAGCAAAGCTCCTAAGTCTCCCGGTCTTATTAGTGTGGATCTGTGAAGTAGGTGTCCAGTGGCACAGTCCTGAGAGGGGTTCAGCTGCAGGCCAAACTTAGCCCAAGCCTCTGCTGCTCCAGGGCCACCTGTTAAGATTCAGCAAGCAATCCACAGGTGCTGTGCTTATAGTTACCTCAAAAGGCCACACCAGAAACCAAGGCCAGCTGCCTTCAGTGTGAGTCTCAGCAAGGAGCACCTGACTCACTGAGGATATTCCTGGATGCAGCTTGGGTGGGGCCGCGAGTTGGGGGAGGCAGGGTTTTAGAGAATCCTCTGGGTGAAGCAAACTCTCTTTTTCAGTTTGATGATGTCATAGCTATGACAGCACTGTGTCCATGCACTGGGAGGGGGGAGGGCTCAACAGGGAACAATGGATACTACTGGCACTTCTGTACAGAGAGAGTCTCGCCTCAGCCCTCACTTCGACAACGTCTTCCTGTCAATTCCTGATGTTCCCTGAGTGCAGCCGAATGGGCACTGGTGCTCAGAGCAAAAGCATCACTGCGAAAATCTGCTTGCGGTTGTGGCCCCTTTAAGAGGCGTCTGCCGCTGCCGCTGCCGCTGCCGCAGCCTCAGCTTCTGTCTCATTCAGCCATTGGAGACTGGGCAGCCCCGCGTCCTTGCCTTGTTCTACCTTCTGCCATTGCAAGGTGATTTCCTAGATTTCTCCATAGTTGTATGGCTTGTTCATCAAGATCCCAGGCGATTTTCCCTTGCTGCTGCTCCTTGTTTCCATCACAATTTTGATTTGCTCGCCAAAGGGATGAACAAAGCCTCTATCGTCTACACCATTATTTTCCCCTCCTGAATTAAGTTTCAATGATAGTGTTACCTCTAAACCCAACCAAGGCCCCAGGCCAATGGGAGAGGTGTTGCACTAGAGATGTTCCTCATCCCTGCCCATTAGTGAGTGGGGTCTGAAGCAGTGTTTCCTCTACACCTCTGGTTGAATTGAAGTCTAATACCCTTGTAAGCCCCAAGTTACAGTCTCCCTTAAACTTTATGCACAGGGCAACTCTGCTTGCCTGGCCCATCTCCTAGGTGCTTGGTACCTAGTTACCTTCTTTAACTCTTTAGCCATAGATAACTTTCTTACTCAGTTCCTGTGTGACCATTTTCTATTGAACTGGACCTTGCTTGTCACCTCCCTTACTGGTCTCATCCTGGGCCTCCAGGATTAACTGAACATTCATATCATGGCCAACTACAGCCAAATACCTCGAAACCTAGACAAGATAACCCCTTGACATCCTTCAGATCTGTCTTCAATTTGGCCACTGAGTGTGACCCAGATTGGATTATGGTTCCTCACCTTGCCTCCCCACTTATTTTGATTTGGCAACCCTTCTCAGCTTTTCCGAGATCCTGACTTGATACTGGTCTTTTCTCCAGGCAAAAGCTTCTACCACAGCATGGCCTTGGCTAAACAGCATATGAGACCCAGAAGTGAAATAAGCCAGGCAGAAAAAAATTGAAAACCACATGATATCACTTATATGTAGAATATAAACCTAAAAGGAACAAATGAACAGGACAAACGAACAGAGACTCATGGACAAGGACAATAGGCTAATGGTTACCAGAGGGTGGAGGGGTGGGAAGGAGGGTGGTAGATGGAGTAAAAGGGGTCAAACATGTGGTTATAGGAAGAAATCTAACTATGGGAGGGGAACACAGAATGCAATATGTATATGCCTTAGTGTTAAATTGTACATCTCAAACTTACTGGATTTTGTTAACCAATGTCACTAAAAAATATTTAAAAAAAAATAACAAACAAACAAACAAATAAATAAAAGCCAGATATCCAAGCCTGTTGCAGGAGATTCTGGTTCAATAGTTTTGAGGCAAGGCTCAGTAATCTGCATTCAGAATAAGAAATAAGCATTCGGGGATTTTGATGCCAATTCAATGAAACACACTTTGAAAAAACTGGGGAAGGAACATGGATTTTGAAATCCAATAGAAGGTTTCAAATTCCAATTTAACTATTTATTTGTATGTAGTCTTAAGAAAGTTATTCTATTCTCTGATTCTCAGTTTCCTTGTCTATAAAATAAGGGTATACAGTAATACTCTCATAGGATTGTTGTAAAAATAGAATGAAATTTGTATAGAAAATACATAGAACGTATACCAGGTGCTCAATAAATGTTAGTTTTCTACCTAAGGTCCTTGGTGGGTTATATCAAAGGATAAATGAGACTGGGGAAAACTCTAAGTCTACTATTTGTACATGACTATGCAATCTATTGCCTAAACCTGGACACTTTTAAGAGTGAAAAGAGGTGCTTTTAATAATTACGCTGAGACAACAGGATAAACCCAGGATTGTATAGTTACCTTAATTAATAGTCAGATAAAAAACCACATAATTGCACTGCCCTACCTCAATCTACTCCGCGTTCTTAAACTGAGAGAGTTGGATGTAGTCATTGCAGTTATTTTCTTGGCAAAAGCTTTTCAACCACTGTTGGTAATCTACTTGCAGTCAGAATCTGCCCGTAATGCATTTTTACTGTCTCTGCAATGCCTAGTATTAGTACCTGTTTGGAACCTAGCAGGTTCCTCAGAAAATAATTTTGAATGATTAAATGATATAGTTTCTCTGTTAACACAGTTATCTCCAAATAAAAAACATTCTAAGTCATTTATTTTCTACTGTGTCTGAAAATTTCCAAAGAGCCAAAATAATAGGGATGCTATCACAATTCTCTTAAAATTCCTCTATTGTTTTCCTTCTATATAGAATATATAGTATAAAATTTTCTCAGCCTATAAATCAGAATGCAGGTCAACTGGCAATTTCATATACCCAAGGGTGCCATTTTAACAATAGAAGCTGGTTGACCATTCATTTTAACAGGATCTCATACTTGCTGTCAATAGACACTTTGGTAGCCTTGATAAGAGAGACAAAATATAAGGGATTTTTTTGCTCTTTTAACATCTTTGAAGCTTAAGTCATTTTACAAATGGAATATCAAGGAATGTTATTTGAGGATGTTTATTGTACAACAGTCTGTATTAACACAGGACCAGAAAGAATCTAAATGTCCAAGGTGGAATTGGTTAAATAAGCAATGACCACAGTTCTCAAAGTGTGACCACAGATCCCTGGGATTGACCATGAGGTCAAAGGTATTCTCTTAATAATATCAAGACATTATTCATCTTTTTCATTTTGATATTTGCAGTGACAGTGTAAAAGCAATGGCAGGTAAAAATGCTGGTGCCTTAGCATGAATCAAGGCAGTGGCACCAAACTATGATAGTTATCATTATATTCTTCACAACCATGCGTGTCCCCTAAAAAAAAGAAACGAAAAGAAAAAGCTAGTTTTATTTAATAATGTCCTTGATTAAGCAGTACAAATTACTAATTTCATTAAATCTTGATGACCCTTGAGTACTTGTCTTTTAATGTTCTGTGTGACAAAATGGGAAGCATACAAAAACATTGCTTCATACTGAAGTATGAATTATCCCAAGTAAGAGCAGTTATGTAATTGTTCTAGTTGTAAGCTGAATGATAATGAAACATTTTACTTGAAAAACGGATGGGTAAAATGCAATTATTCGCAATCAGGTATTTGGCAGATACTTCCTCAAAAATAAATGAAGTGGACTTATCACTTCAAAGAAAACAATGGACCACATTTCTTGCCAATGGTAAAATTTGAGCTTTCAAGAGAAAATGAGAATTTTGGAAAGCCCCCAGGAATTCGACAAATTCTCAATACTTAAAGACTTTTCAGGGGAGATTGATGGAGATAGTAATGCATGTTATTTTGTGATATAACATAATAAAATATGTCAACATTTGGAAGATCTGCATAATTTAGTGAATTCTATTTTTCAAATAATTAATGTTTGGTGCTACAAAATCCTGCATAGATAAATAATCCATTTAAAGTGTGAGATAGACCAATAATTAATACTATATTGCATATTTGAAAGTTGCTTAGAGTAATCTTAAGAGTTTTTATCACAAGAAAAAAGTTCTATAAGTATGTATGGTGACAGATGTTAACTAGGCTTACTGTAGTGATCATTTCATTTCACAATATATATGAATATTGAATCATTATGTTGTATACCCGAAACTAATATAATGCTGTATGTCAATTATACCTCAATTTAAAAAGTGTAAAACCAATAGATTGTAATGTAACAGAGTAAGAAAAGCTTATCAATGTGGTTTCAGATTCTATATTGTAACTAATTTTTAAAAAACTACCATTTTATTGAGTTTAATGTAGTCAGAGAATGTTCACAATTATCGGAAAAGGTTATTAAAATGCTCCTCCCTTTTCAACTACATATCTAGGAGCGAGGCAAGATTTTCTTTATATATTTCAACCAGAATGACATTTTCCAACAGATTGATTGCAAAAGGAAATACGAGAATCCATTTGTCGTCAATTAGGCCAAACATGAGATTTACAAAATTATAAAGCAATACTATTTTTCACACTGAATCTGAAAAATATAGTTAATTTTCACAAAATACATTTATCTCAATATGCAATGGGATTTTAACTGTCATTTTTAATTAATATATATTAAAATTTTTATCAGAATTAATTTATAGTATATAGACACCTATATAATAAGTATTACATAACTATCGATAAAATAAGAAATCTTTGACCTCTTTGGTAATTTTTAAGAGTGTAAAGTTTCCAGAGGCCAGAAGTTTGAGAACTGCTGAGCTACAGTGCATTAATAAAATGGAGTTCTGTGCAACAGTGGAATTTATAAGTGCTCACTGGAATTCACTTATATATTGCTAAGCAAATGAAGTAAGTTGCATTATAATATGTATAGTATGCTTCCATTTGTATAAAAATGGGGGAATAGAAATGTATAGTAGTATATAGCTTTATATGTATACATATACATATTATTATTTATGAGTGGAGATTTCTCATATTTCCTAAACTGTGGTTACATCTGGGAAAATGCCCTGGAGTTTGAGTAGATGGGAGAATAACTTTTCATGATATATCTTTTTGTATTTAAAAATTTTTTTATACTGGACTTATGCTAGTAAGAAAGCTATTTAATAACTTAAAAAACAAATCAGACAAAGAAGTCATAAGTTGCTCAATATTAGATAAAAATTCTCAATAGGACAGAATTGGTAATAGATCTTAGGTATATTAACACTGAATTTGCCAACTTTGGCTTAATATCTATTAAAAGAAATGTCTCTGAGTTCACAGTTTCAAATTTTAACTTTGACCATTGCAAATAAGAACTTTTTGTCCTACTTCTTATCTTTCTGCAAATATTTATTTTTCATTATATTAAGCAATTTTACTGGCAATGCTATTTTTGTTAAAGTGGAATGTCAAAATTTCAAAAGTAGCAAATGTCTTTTCTTCTCATTAGATTCAGTTTATTGGAAGAGGGAAAGAAAGACAAATAGAACATGAAGAACAGAAAAGATAAGAATCATGGGTGGAAATTACCAAAAAGAATAAGGAAAAAGATTAAGATGAGAAGGGGAATGGGTTACAATGGGAGGAGAATGAGGCCAGAGAAAGTGACCTGGGGAAAAAATAAAGAACATCATGGGAAAAAAACAGGAGAGGAGGAGGCAGAATTAGTACAAGGTGAGAAAGCAAGCACTTAGGGATAAGTAGGAAGGGGAGAGAAAAATAGAAATCGAAACAAGGGGAAGCTAGATTGAAAACAAAAACATTCTACTGAAGAGAAATGACCCCCTCAAGAAATAACTAAGGGAGGACTGTCATTGGCTCCAAGAGAAATGGGAGGGAAAATCTCTAGACAAAAATTCAGTGGAAATTGAGAAATTGAATGGGATATGATGCTTGACAAGAGAGGATCCAGAGTATTTTGATTGATTTAGATGAGACTTTTTTTTTTTTTTTTAAATTCTTGGTAGATAGTTTCCAGGTACAAATAAACGATGGTTCCCCTCAACTTTCTGGGTTCATTCTGGAAAACTGAAAACATAGAGAAGGCGATGTTGAACTATGATGGTGAGTAAAAAGGCAGGAACAGAGGAATAAGCTTCTGTGAGCCCTTGTCCTGTGAAGGGGCGCAGAGAGAGTCCTTTATGCCCTGGGCGTGCCACTGGGGCCTGTGTCTCCAGCTGAGTGTCAGCCAGAGTCACTTCTGACCCACATAGTCCCTGACAAACAGTGTTCCACCCACCAGCCTAAGGCTGTGGCCAAAGGCTGTGGGAGGCGGTGAGTAAGCAGAACAACCTATAGACTAGAATATTAGGGGATGGAAATTTTGAGAGAGAAGGGAGTAGAGGGGATTGGCATTAGCAAAAGTGAAACTTTCACAATAGAAAAACTTGGACACTTAAATTTAGGAACAAAAAGATAGGAAGAAGAGCACGAAACAAACAAGTATAGAATACACTCAACTGGATTTGGACTTAAGAGTGTGCTTTTTATTCATTTTAAGGAGTATTATTTATTCTGCGATGATGAAGAATTTGGGATTTCTGGGTCAGCAATTTGTCAGTGTTGTTATCATGTCCTGGATCTTAGATCCCTGGATTTTATCTATTAATGCTGAGCTTTGACCACTAGATTATTCTCACCAAGATCTGCACTTTGCAAGCAGCTGGTTTTGTCAAAAGGAGATACACAGCAAGTTACACAAGGCACCAAAAACTAGCCACACAGGAATAATTTATTGATGTGCTAGTCTAAGAGACTTTATTAGCCTACAATAGATATTGGGATGAACATTCAGAGAAAGCAAGGACAATTTAGTCACATTCTTGTCTTTCCAGGGAGTTACCTCATGTGGACATGATGTCAGTCTGTAGAGGAACTATTTTTTTTTTTTTTGATCCAGTTCACCATTTGTCTTTTTTATTTTATTTTATTTTATTTTATTTTATTTATTTTATTTTATTTTTTGTGTCAAGTATACAGTACATTGGTTAGACATTTATACAGTTTAGACATTTATACAGATCCCCCTAATTGCTCTTTCTCTCCAATGGCTCTCTACCTAGCCAATACATTAATGCTAACTACATTCCCTATGCCGCGTATAGAGGAACTATTAATGTAATAGTTCTAATATTAAACCAATACTCTCCAAGAAGCAAGTGTTCTCAACTGATGAGAAAACTGAGCAAAATATTAAAAGATTACATTAAAAATAAATTATCCAGAAACATCTGGGATGAGTCATTCGATATAGTTGACAATTCACCCCTTGAAGCACAAGAATATATTTATGGTAGTGTTTTATGTAGAAATCATATTTAAAAACATAATTCATTATTTTCTTCCTTAAAGAGTATATTCTGGTCATACTTTTGCCTTTCTTTTATTACTCAGTGTTAATTATTTTTAAAATTAAGTTACTTTCTTCTACAACTATACAGTGATAATCTGGATGCCATGAAAGAAATAAACTTTTGCCCCTATGCTCAATTTCTAGGTCAACTGGATGTTTCCAGGTTTCCTCTTAAATTTCTGTTTTATAGCTTTCTATCCTTTTCCTTGTTACCAGGCTGTCAGTAGGTGCTCCACTGCCTTCTTCAAACTTTTTGTCTCTAATCTACTAAGGGCTTGGAAGTCAAATAGCTATGTGTACAAAAATTATGGATAAGGTACCAGGAAATAGGCTCCGAGTCAGTACAGAAGCAAAACACCTGAACTTTGGTGTATCAAATTTGTCAGTCTGTTGGTTTTAGTGTGTGAACTTTGTGACATCATTTGGATGTTCATAGTTATTTTTGTTTTATTTTATATTCTCAACTATGATCTTGTTAACAGACTTCCAGGCGAAATCAGAAAAAAAAAAATGAAATATTTTGAACATAAAGAAGTCCTAGCCAACTGTGTAAGCTTTATTGAGCACAAACTTGACAGTGAAAATAATATTACCAGAAAGGGAGGGCGGATTCCCCCACCCAAATAATCAAAACATCTTCATTACTCTCAGAACTCAAATTCATGGTTATTTTACAAAATTTCAAAAGTACAGAAAAAGGAAACAAAGTATCTCAAAAATATTACCAAAGATACCCACTATTAATATTAAGATCTTTCAGGAACTACTATTTAAATAACTTCTGGTTTTCTTTTCCATAAGAGTAATAAGACAGAGGAGTTGTTATTTCCTAGCCTCCAAATGAACCAGGAAAATTGTTCTTATAGAATGTACATGCTGCAGGGAAATCCACTCACCATTGAGCTTCCTCACAGATATCTTAAGAAAGAAAACACTGCTTCTGAAGGACATAAAAAAAATTGTAAGGAATTTAAAATCTGATTGGATGACTTTTCAAATTTGTTAGAATTTATTAATTTCAACTGTCTAGCATAAATTTCTATAAGAGGAGAAACTTCCATTTGTAAACTCAACAATAGATTTAAAACACTTAAGTCAGGTATTACATATCTCCAAGGGATTTATAGTATCCTTAAGGAAAAGTCTAAACACAGTAAGTTAAAGTAACATAACTCATCTGCTATGGGGTATTTTAGCCATATCAGATTTGCCAGTAAACAGGCTTTCTGACTTCGGGCTAGTCGCTAGCCTGTCTAGGCCTCAGTTTCCTACTTGTAAAAGGAAATGGTTTCCTGAGAAGAGCTCAGAGAATCACAGGATCTTACAACTGGGTGGAATCTCAAAGATAGTCAGCATTAGAATATGATCCATCTGAAAAATTGAGCTAAGGATATCCTTCAGTTAAGATACTGGCTCAACTACCTATAAGAGATTGTAGGGAAAAAAGAAACAATACTTTCCCATTTTTATTATCATGGCTGCTGGTTTCATTTCTTTGTAGGAACCCCCTGCTGTGACGTACAGGAAGGATGCTTGAAATGGAAGTGAAAGCAGAAACTCCAGGCAATATAGGAAACACCGAGGGAACCTATTTACCTGCAGTGGGGGCCCTGGCTATTTATGGTTCTGAGTAATTTGGAAGGAAAGGTATTTAACAATATCTACCTCCTCAAATAATACCTTCCTTAAATGAATGATCTGCCTACAGGATATTAAAATATGAGTCAAAATTTCAACGTAGAACCTCCCTAGAAATTTTCTTAAAATAGAAATAAATATTGTCACCATCAGAGGTCAATTGGAATTTTTTGTTATAAGTACCTATAAATGTACCAGTTAAACAAAACAAGAAGCCATCAAATAGAAAAGCTCTTGAATGAGGATGATAATGAAAATGGTTTGCAAAGAGAATAGATTCATCAAAGATTTTTGAGTGGCTAATCCAAGCCCATCTGAAACATGTGATTGCTATGGATATGAACATGCTGCTCCTGAGGGCCAAAAACACTGCCCCAAATTCAGCATTTCTCTGCTTGGCTGCTCATGCTCCAAGCCATTTTCAATAGTCCTGGCAGTCTTTAAGGCTGGATCTAGAATAGCATTTTTAGATCTTTTTTGACCACAACCCACAATAGAAATACATTTTAAACCATGAACTCACATATGTGAATATATGCATATATGTCTATAAGTAAATACAACCAGAAAGAGTCTCAGGAAATAATACACTCACCATATGGGATGTACACTGAGACTTTCTATTTCAGTCTGTGCCGCTTTATTTGTTAAAATGCTATGGCAACCCACTATATTGACTATGCAATCCACGAATAGGTTACAGTCAACAGTTTGGCCTAGATTAGTGATCATGATAATGATGATGATAAATATTATAATAATTCATAATAATAATACAATAAAAGCATCAAACAACAGAACCTCGAGCCTTATATAGAAGGATCAGAGTTATTTAACAGTGACCTAGAGAAGGAAAACATGTGGAGGAACTCTCTTACAATCCAGGAGAATTTTCTGAGATAATAGTCAACAACGCTTTGGGGACTCTTTGTCTCCATTCCATCTATGTTTCTGACTCATCCTGATAGTGTTACCTTAGATAGTTGAAAGATATGCTTCTATATATATGCTGACATTAACTGAATTTGAGAGTTAAAAGAAAATTCAATTGCTTAACACACCCTTATTTTATGAATTCCTGAGAAAACATGCTATCAATTATGACTGTAAAATGACATCAATTATGTGACATATCTCTATTTCAGAGATGTTAAAATCTGAAAAAAGTATGCATTCCAAAATCAACAAAAATGAACACTGGACTAATTATTCACTAGGAAGATTCTCCTCAAGCCTTCTAGCTCCATGATTTTTCCTTTGATATAACCAACAGGAATTTTCTTATCAATGGGGGAAATTAGCAGGATTTTATTTTATTAATTTTACTCAATTTCATAGAATTCTAAATTTGAAAAGAATCCTTGGGGATAATCTAGATTGTACCTCCTCACATTACAGTTGAAGGATCTGACACCTAGGGAGATGTCGTGACTTGCCCCAGATAACATACCAAAGTAGAGATGAAAACAAACAAAAGATCTAGGTTGTTAGGCTGGAAAGGAGAAATAATAGCACAGAGAAAATCAAGGCTGGAAACTCAGGTCCATTTATTCTGTCTCCTCGGGTTTTGATATAGAATTGGTCATATCAAAACAAAAAGACCATAGGTCTCTTCTATCTTATAGATTCAGTATCTCCATTCTGTGGAGAGAGAGAAATTATTGCCATATACTGGCTTCCTCAAAATCTTTTTAGTCATGATATTTTCCCCTTCTCAAGAACTCAGGAGCTACCTTGGTTTCAATCCAATTATTTATTTTCTGTCAGACCATCAGGATCTTCCACTATCAACTTAATTTGTTTATTTATAATTTATATTCACCTATTTCCCATAAGTATTAGTTGGATCAGCCTTTTCACCTAGTTAACTTAATCCAGGTATACTATCCTCATTCTCATTGATTCTTGACAAAGTCCTAATCCACTGTTTAAGACACCCACCTGCCATCATTCATGTGTGGTGTGAGGCTTCCAACTTCCAATACTTTACAAATGTTCCTCATGCCAATTCCTGTCTATCTTTTCTTTTAAATTCAACATTTACCACCGCCCCCAGAAAACATTCTTTAATTAATATTGTCTTGTGCTCCTTGTGTGCTTAAAATAGTCTATATTCCTTTCAGTTTTACTCAGCAATTTACTTGAAAGAGGCTTTCTAACTTATCTCAACTTTTGCATGTTTTGTTCTTTAAAGGTCCCACTTTTGAGATTGATCCTCATTCTCGAATGTTCCCTGGTTCATATGACATCTGTCCTGAAGGAGCTAACTACTTAATAGGAAGGAATATTCAAGTACAGACACACATTCTACACCAAGACACAGGAAGGAACACATGAACAAAACAACAAGCTGTATTTAATGTTTATTCATAAAGAGTTAGTTCATCACCTAATGAACAGGAGAAGGAACAGAATAGTTGACTAAATTAGGAACTGATGTACTCTCCCACCATTCACTATCTGTGTCTTAACAGTTAACTCATACTTATTTTCAGTTCCTCAAGGATGTTTTGTCACACCTCTGTGCCTGTATTTGTAACCCTCTTAGTCTAGAGCACCGCTCACTTTCTTTAACCGGATCATATATGTTTTTCTGAAATCTCTCAAGAGTTTTTGCCACCTCTCTGTCCATGCTCCCCTACACTGTACATCCGTGGGGCTGTGGAACCTAAAGCAACTATGGCCATCATAGCACCTGTCGTTGTATCATAATTGTCTGCTCACATGTTCCATTCTCAACTAGCCTGAGAGGTACTTAAGATAAGGTGCCAAGGATCCTCTTGGAATCTTTGGCATCTAGAATGGTGCTGACAACTAGAATCTGTGGTCAATTTATATTGTCCCAGGAAAACAAAAAGAAAATAAATTCGAGAGACGTACTATCTATCGACCACTGGAAGGAATGACACTTTCTGGGGTTTGTGAGCAAACAGAACCACAGTTATTCCTCCTAGATATTAGAAGTTACTCTTAGAGTCGGATTGCACTTTCGAGTTCATCTTTGGGGTGGAATAAGTAACACAAGTAACACAAACTTGTTAGCAATATGTTAAAAATATATTGGCTTTTAAAAGATTAGAGCCAGCTGGACTTGTGTTCAGTGACTCATCAGGCAGCCTTAGAAATGCTGTTTCTTTCCTTATGCTACAGCAGTTTAATCGCTGCCATATTATCTAGGTTAGATAACTCATGTTATACCAATTTGCTTGTTTTCTCTTGAATCATAGTTTTCTTTACCCTTAAATAGTAGCTATATTTGTATTAGGTTTAACAGAGTTCTATTAGTTTATTTTAGTTCACTTTCTTCTCTTCTATTGCTACTACCCCATTTACAATGTTTTCAGAGCAGGGGAAGGGATCCTCTTAAGGAAGGAGAAGGCAATTGAAGTTTATTTTCAGATACTCAGTAGAAAACCTGAATATCAATTAATTTGCATTCTGGGGTTCATAATCTGAGAGGTATTTCTTTTACCTCGAACCATACAAGAAGGACATCCCTGGGTAGCCCATTGGTGGGATTCAGATATGAATCATCTTAGAGTTTCTTACTTTCTCGCTTTGCTGGATGCCAGGAAAGTTAGCCCAGTGGAAATGCAATGGATTCTGGAGTCATATAAATGTCTGTGGAATGCCACATGCATTGTAAGGATGATACAAAGGGCATCTGAGTCACACAAAGCTCCATTTAGCTTCCTCTGCTATTTGCTACCTGGGCGATGTTGGGCAGCCTGCTTGACCTCTGTGCTCCCTCACCTCATCTATAAAATGGAATTTAAAACACCTATCTCATAATGTTGTGAAACATGTATGTGAAATGGTAAATGTAAAGGCTCATATATATTTAATGTCAGGTTCATATTAAATCTTAAAAATGTTGGTTATTACTAGCATAATAACTTCTGGGCTATTTTGTTAAATTTTTACGTGATTAAATAATTTTTCATTAGTAGCATACATTATTTAGAGATTTAAAATTGAAAAATACAGTCAATAGCCTATGGGGCTTTGGCACCGCATTGACATTGTAGATTGAGGATTTCTTACGTAACTTCTTCTATTTTGTTTCTTATTTGGGATTTACTTCTGGCTTACCCTGTGTCAGGCACAAGTATTATCACCAAGTTGAATCACTCGTGGACCCAGAATACCATTATTAATATTCAACAGAGTTCCTCGTATGTAGAGTCCCTGGTAAAGCTCTCTCGTAGTTTCTTTTGGCTGAATCAATTACTTTGAAAAATTTCATTGATCCAGAAAAAGGCTGAGGTGGAGAGAGAACATCATAAAATGACTCATATATCCAAACAGCGGCGTTCAAATTATTTTGTCCGTGATATGTAGGAAGACGGCTCTTGGTAAGTCATCAGAAAACAAGACAAATTTATTCCAAAAATATAGCCATACCTACTTAGAACATGAAAGATTACCTCGAGGTTCTGCTGCAAGGGGCACATTCTGTAAGCAGCAAATCTATTTAAAAGAATGTAGTATTTTGGAAAATTGTTCACAATTTAGTTTTAAGTTAAAAGACAAATTCCAAAATACAAAAATCTAGATATTAAACATGAAAATACAAAGAGGGAGTGGTGGGATCGCAGGTCATATCTTATGTAATAAAAAAGAAAATGATTGCAGTTCAAAATTTATCTGCATAAAGTTCAAGGATTATCACCTGGTTACAAGTCATTTAAGTATTGATATAACAGTGAAAGGAGAAGTGGATTACATTTAAAGAATACAGGCTGAGAGGCCCTCGTGCTTGAAGGAATACTCAGCAATATCCAAGAATGCAAGATAGGTGTCTACGCTTGTTTCCTATTCTATGGATAAGAATACCTCCCACAAAATATTTTCAAAGACACTTAGGCCAGTATCATTGAGACCAACATGCATTCTACAATATTTCAGTAAAAGCAGTTCTTGGAAACTATTACTTATTTAGTAAAATTATAATTTTGTCATAAAAAAGAAGAGCCGGTTTGTCATTGCAAGGGAATAATGAAGAAGCCTCTTGGTAAAGAATTGGTTTATCCTACTAGATATAAGCTTGTGGAGCTTATTCTAAACCCAGAGGATTAAGAACTGAACAAATGGAATTTTATCAAAAAAATGTTTATATTCATAAAAATCAATATCAGCCATATGAAGCAGACTTTCAAAGAAAGAGTAAGCTTGTGTTGCCTTAGTAATTAGACTTTAGAAAACAAACAATACAAAGAATTGCTATATAATTGCTTACCACCAAAACAAAGGAAGCCAAGTGTCAGACCACAAAATCTTACAGAACTCAACTTCTTTCTAAACCAGGAAGGATAAAGGCAGTCATTAAATAAAGAAAGCTTTGTGCTTTCAACTTTGGTTTAGATTTGAGGTAGCAAGATAAAAAGAATCTCCTTACTAAAATGAAGCCAAGCAATCAAGGTGAACTTTATTGGCAAAAAGCCATTAGACAGTGAACTTTCAGTTAGATCT
Organism: Pteropus medius; assembly: GCF_902729225.1. Lineage (NCBI taxonomy): Eukaryota > Metazoa > Chordata > Mammalia > Chiroptera > Pteropodidae > Pteropus > Pteropus medius. The sequence continues at coordinate 28,520,063 of NW_024351730.1, read as the reverse complement.
CAGTTAAAGTAGAACTCCACATTAGAGAAAGAAAGCCTAGAAGCAGCCGCCTTAAGAGAGACATTCAGTAATTCCACACCTACTAGTGGGTGAGCCTCACCCTCTTGTCAGTTAAAAGCTTATGTTGGTAGAGGGCATGGGGACCTGTGGGAGAGGAGTGATACTGGGTACACTGGGAAAGTATGGTATGATGTTGGTTTGTTTTGTATGGCTGTTCCTTTTAGATCTGAGTCTTTCATGATTGAGGAAGTAGAGTGTAGGTTAATTATATACCTCTTCATTATAATAATGTTGTGTGATTAGCCTTTACTTTTTCCTGCCACTCCAAGCACTGCTTATCTTGAATGACAAATTGTGTTCCATGAGTCATTGATCTTTCTTAGTTATTAATATTTATTTATCCAGAAATCCATTCATAAGTAGACCTCTTCAGTAGACAGTTCAAGCAGAGACAGGTGGTAATATTTCTAGTCTTCCATTTGTAGACTTTTCAGGGGTGACATAGGGGAAATTTCAGATTGTTAAATATATTTTTAGTTGAATAAGGATGATTTCTACCATTATAGTATCACTACCCTAACAGAGTTAAGGAGAGTAAAGTGAAGCTATATATCAGGATTATTATATATTACATAACTTTTCAATGAATTTATTAGGGAGGCAGAGTAGGAAATAGACTGTGGCACTCCATGGAGGTTATCTATTCAATCTGTGCTTATAATACCAATAACTTTAATTGTAGTAAAAAAAAATGCCATTTCTCTTTAAAATCAATTTTTTCACAATTCCATAGCAGAAATTTTATTGATGTAAAGTGTTTCCCAAATATTTTTAAACCAAATATTATCCCATTTCCTGCCTAGGAGCATGATAATTGGTCATTATAACATCTATAACTGAGTGATTTTTTTAAAGAATAGATTCTAGCTTGTTCATTTAAAGAAAAATGTATAGAGCTTCTATTATTTGCCATGTAGTAGAGAATTCATATCTCAGGCATTTACAATTTAATGGAGGAAACAGACAAGAGGCAATAAGAATTCAGTGTGGAAAATATGAACTTTAGGCATAAGGACAACACGCTTTGATAAATTTAACAATTTATCTACTTATCCATCCCTTTAGTTCCTGCTAAAGTCCCGGGTTGGCTCTGATTAACTCCCTTTGAGTCATTTGTCCACTTTGAATGCAAGCGCTGTAGCCCTATAATAAACCACTGTCATTGGCTACCTGATCATATGGACTGAGTTAGGGATGGGTGAGTCTCCAAGTGCTAATAACTGGAGAAGCAACAGATAGCTACTATATGAACATCAATCATATTAAACAGCATGAGCTCCCATTAGCATTAGATTCAGTGACTATGTATGCTATGTCAATTTCTACCTTATACCAAATATATCTATTCTTGAATATTATACTTGAATATAATCTGTAAGGAGAGGTCTATTCTGAGTTATTCAAGATGAACACATAGAATCACTTCCTAAAATGGGGGTCCATCAAAGAGCTGAACAATATTCAAACATACCACTCAGAAGCCCAAGGCATGAGCAGACAAGGTTGAACATAAGAAACCACATTGGAAAGTAAAATGGAATAAAGGAAAGGAAAGGACAACAATGTAAAAAAGAAAAAGAAACATGGTGGACTCAGTAGAATATATTCCCAAATCCTTCAATCCATTGATATTTTGGAGCTGCCTCTGTGAATGCTTTTAGAGATTTATCCCATCAGCCCAGAGAGATAATATAAATCAAGTGAGCTAGAATGACTTCCAAGTAATTAAAACATTCCAAACTAAAAGATATGTTTTTTAACTCTTTAATTTTTTTCCAAAATAACTGAACAAAAATAAAAGAAAAAATTTTTTTTAAAAAACTTGAAATTAATCCTTTCTTTACAGAAGAGGATATTTGTTTGATTTTCTAAAATGTTGGTTAAATGATGCTTTAATGTGGCAGGTCAGTTACATAAGCAAGAAATAATTGACCAGTAAACACATAGCTGTGTTTTTCCACAGGACCAAGATGTTCCAAGCAAATGAGTTTACTTTGTAAAAGATCTATTTTCATAAGCCAAAGGTCATTAGTGGCCATAAATAAACCAAAATATAAGGACATTAAAAAAAATACTGTCATAAAATTTAGGCCTGGGAAGAGCCCTACGTCAAAAAATTAAGTCCAAGTACTTATCTTTTATATGTTCACAAATATTTTCAATTTAGAGATCGCCTAATGATTGTATTAAATTAATTGTTCTTTCCTCTGTACTTCACAGAACTTTATGTGTCTGTTATAGCATATTTATCATGTTGCATTTTTATTAGATATGTTGGACTTACCTTCGTGAGAAAAAGGATTTATGACAGATGTTGTTTTCCTTTTTGCACATCTACATTTATACATGGGCTGTGAGCTCTTAATAACGGGGACTAAATATTTATCTTTTTATCTCCAGACACTGTGTTTGGCAACTACAAAAGTACTAAATAATTGCTGAGTAAAATCAAGAATGAATAGATAAATGGACTCTTCCATTTAAATGAACATTCCTGAACTCCTGATTATTATCTTTATTAATTTCATGTTTTAAGTGCCTTAAAGCTCAATTCTACATAAGTTAGCCAGCTCCAAGTATACATTTGCCTATAAAATTAGATTATAACTTAAGCAGAGAATAGGGAATGACAGCTTTGTCCTGGGTCAGGTCCATTGCTGGAGTACAGGCGGGGTTGGCAGTGTATGGTTAACTCATAGGACAGACCACCAGTTGCCTTTTTGTGTTTAGAGAAGAAGAGAATCTTGGTGAAAAAAACTCTATGTTTACTACCGAGATTAGGCACATGTTGGCATGTTTGGCAAATTCTTAAGTCTGCTCCACAGAAGATTTTCAGGTTAAGAGATAGGGCGGTGAGTGAGGTCTTCTGGAAGAGAATTAATTTTAATGGAAAATAGCCAAACACAACAGGCCAAGCCAATGCCACATCCTTTCTTATGTTGGAAGGAAAGGGGATTTTATGCTCAGGCAGGTCTTTCACTTGGATTGTCTCCTCTGCCCACCTCTTAGACCCAGGGAAGGCAGAAGGGTGATAAGCCAAAGCTGGGAGAACTCTCTTAATAAACTGTAACATTTGGGAGTGCTTTGAGACCTCTCACATAGAGTGCAGCATAAAGTAGGGTGAGCCATTCTCCCTCTGCTTCTTCCTCACCAGCCCTTTATTATGTTCTACTGTGTAGTCTTAAGGGAAAAAATGTTTTCACAGAGGAAGGAACTTCCTTTCTCCTTCCCATCGAGGCTGTGGCTTTGAAAGAAGGCTTATAGCTTCTCTCCCAAACCTGTACCTGCTTTTCCACAAAGGAAAAAGGGTAACTCATTCTGGGAGAACGTCCTTGTGAGAGTGACTGCTCCTGCACAAGTCCCTTGTTCTCTAGGATGGGGATGGGAGCAGTGGGCACTCAGGTTCTCTAGTTCTCTTTGTTTCTGTAGGATAAAGCACAAGGGAAGAGAATTAACTTCTGACTTTTCCCTCTTTACGTTCTGGTCAACCAGTAACAATGCAAATGGGGCAGGCCTGTGGTCTTCTGTGCACCTGAAGACTCATTTCTCCCTTACCCTCCCAACTCACCCTAGGTTCCAGATGGCCCTGAGGTCTGCATTTAGGTAGGGATGAGATAAAACACTTTGGCTTTAGATCCAGAATGCAGTCTCCAGTCCAAAGTTACCAGAGTTTACAGAGCATCCCGGCGCTTGCCCAGTTCATTAATAAATTAGGTTCATTAATAAACCCACAAGTGAACGTCAATTAGCTACAGTTCCTAGAGTCAGTGCTTTCTCCACTGGAACCTGGTATGGAGTCGGGGTGGATGATAACCTCCTCTCTCATAGACCCGAGATACCACTATGACACCCAAGGTCCAGGGAATCAGTGGGCTGTGCCCAAAGGGTAGTAGCAGAGGAGCAACATGTACCAACATGGCAGGCCTTATGGAGCTTTGGCGAAGCCCACCAGGAGTGGCTGGGCCTGAGGAAATAGCAGGAGAAGCAGAGTTTTGATGGAGGGGTTGCAACACCCAGCAGGAGTCTATTCATAAGTATATACGAGTATGTGAGATACTGACTGGTGGCTTCCGGAAACGTGTGAGGGTGGGGAAGCTTTGTATGATGATTGAGAACCTACATCATGTAGGTGAAGCTAGTGAAAATTGAGTTATTATTTTAAGCGATCTCATTCATAGACACAAACTGATGGCTGCTGGGAAAATCATGGTTACACCATTTTTCTCTCCATTTGAGCACTCATTCATCAGAGTACCTCATCCAAAATGGGCAATTATAGTAAGGATATAAACTGATTAATTTACTTGAAACACTGTCCATTTCATATGTTGCTGTTTAAAGAATTATCAGTTGAAATAAGAAAGCCACTATTGTTTTGAAGTGTTAATGTGCTGATTTAAAAATTTTTAATTCTTTTTTGTTCATTTCTGTGTTCTTTGACTTTGGAATATGGTGAAAATTAAGCCTGAAAACTAGAAATAAAGGCTTATTTCTTAATTTTTTTTTTCAAAGCCAATGTCATTATCTAAAGCTGATTCTTTATGTCCTGAAGAATTCTTTCTTGCCACCTCAAAACCATCTTGCAGATCAAAATTGTTTGGTCTCAAAGTGAATTTCTTTCAGCTAAGTTATTATTTCTAAAGGTAATGATAAATCTGCATACAGTTTACTCTTCAAAGCTGTTCCAACAAGTAGATACTACTTAAAGCATTTTTTAAATTTGATTTTTGACTCAGGCACCTAAACATATACATACATACATATGCATACACAAAATTTTATTTTGCTATAAAATGCATCTTTTCATCTGCAAATATTATAGCTATAATTAATTTTAAACATTTCCCAAATTTTATGACTCACTTCCTTTTTTTATCATAAACAATTACTTATTCTCTTCCAGGTAGTGACAATATTTGTTTCCTATTTTCATTGAAATGGAAGATAATATAATTCTGAAACTATGGAAATACTCTTATTTGTGTTACAATTTTTATATGGTTTCTATTCTTTTTCTTCTCAAGAATAACATTTATATCAGTTAATCTCTATAGCCTGGATCAGTATTAGAGTTTGGGTTTTTGAAATGGAGAATTTGCATCTAAATCGAGTTAGATAAACTTTCACATCATTAATCTACCCCATATTTTGGAGGGGATTGGTTACAAAATGACATGTATTCTCAATATTCTCACCAATGAGGCAATCCTTAGGATACTTTTCCAGCTGTGTTGACACAATGACAAAGAGATATTTTTTTCTGCAATCCTACCCCAGTAGCTTTATCTCAGAGGTAATAATAATAATAATGCTCTGATCATAGAAAGGAAATTTGGTGTGGTGGAGGAAAGGCGCGGACTTTTGAAAAAAGAATATCTGGGCTCAGACCTTAGCTCTACTGCTTACCAGCTGTGTGAATCTTGAGTGAACCTCAGTTTCTGTGTGTGTGAAATAGGAATTAAGCACGTGTACTAAACAGATTAAATGAGACAGTGTTTGCTGAGTACTTGTAACTTGGTAGGCTCTGAAAGGTGCCAGTTTTGATTTCTAGTAATATATTTCTCTCTGCAAGTTCAGCTATCTCTATGGGGTTAATATACCATTCATCTTTTTAACAGTTATAAAGTCATAAAACTTTGGTGCTGTAAGTTACCTTAGAGATCAATTAGTGGTATTTTGCAGATGGGGAAATCATGGCACTAGAAAGTTAAATGGTGTCAAGAGTCTTTCTATATGTTCTATACGATAAAGAAATTGGAGGCAGAATCATTACTTACTCAAGTGTCTATCTGAAAAAAGATAGGCAAAACCAACCCTCAGAAAGGTAACAGGTATGAGGCAAGCCTTGATGACAGTTTATGATTCACACCTAAAATAAGATAAACCCACACTGTTCTGAGAGAGGGGCTCCTTCATTTTACTATGATCATGCATCTGAATGCTTTCGCGAATCCCAGACTTTATGAGATGAATACATAGAATCAGTTGTCCAGTACCTGAAGAGGTAGACATTCACTGTGATTGATAACTCTACATCCCAAAGATATTGCAGATACACTTAAGGTCCTTTTATCTGCAACTTTACCCATTACTATTGATTTGATTTTGAGAAGTAAGAAATCCTAGGCCCTAATTCCCATGAATTTACCAAATTTAGAGGGCTTTATATTCATCAGCAGCACAAAAGAGTTGGATTAGGGAGGTATTTCCTACACTGCAATGCTTTACATTGCCACAGTCACAATTTTATTTTATATACACCTTATTTTATACACACTTTATTTTATTATTTGCTTTTTAAAAAGGCCTCACCTTTTAAACTTAACCTCATCCTAAATGATAATATCTTGGAAGTGGCTCATTTTCTATACTGATTCTATTTTTTCTAAAATAATTTCACACTATTAAATAAAAGATATCTGTATATAACCACCTAAAATTGTCTCATACACACTCTGGCTTCCTTACAGTCCTAAGTAGAGTCTCTTATGCCTCCTTATCCTCCAGGTCAGTCAGAATAAAGTAAGATTCGAGTGGCAAAGCCTTTTCTATTCTAAATATTTAGTCTCTGGGATAAAAAAAAAACAACAAAACAAAACAGCAACACAACAACAACATCTACAACAGACCAGCCACCATCCTGGATCCATGTGTTTGTTTTGTTTTGTTTTGTTTTTGTGGGTAGAGTCAGGTAGAATTCGTGTGCTTTTGGATAGGCACAGAAGAACATGATGCCAAATCCAGTAAAATTTCCTGTTTAAAATATTGTTTAAAGGATTGAATCATCACCATTAGGAAGAATTATTTTTTTTAAGATTACTTCCATAACATCAAATTAAGTCCAGATCTTTCATATCAATCTGTACCTACCCAAGAAAACTTCACCAAAAAACTAACATTCTTTAATAACATTCCTAAAAGCCTATTGAAATTGTAACAGCCCCCAAAACAACATTCCTTCAAAAATAATAGGAACAAGTGGACAAAAGTACATAAAAACTTAGCCCTCATTAATGAAGAATGTATATTTTGGATAAAATCTTGGAGAGTAAAAGGAAACCCCAGCCGTATGTAAGCATTCCCTAGTAGACACTGACGTCCTGGTTGAACGGGTCCACTTTCACAAAATTCCTTCTATTCACCAAGAACTTAAAATTACATTCTGCCATTTCTTTGAAATCTAAGTCCATTTTCCTTTTTTTTTTTTTATTAATATATAAATGAAGTCATGGCTAGTTTCCATTACATACATAGGTGGAGAGATGGATGATAGATAGATGATAGATGACAGATTAGATAGATTAGATAGACAGATGATAGATAGATAGATGATAGATAGATATGCATATCTATATTAATATAATTAACATAGCTAACGAATACTTTATTTGGGAGGACTTTAGTGTTCATTAGCTCAGCATCACCCAAACTGTGTTCCACAATTTCCATGCAATCAATGTTAAATGGATGTTCCATTGAGAAAGGAATCCATGATCAAATAACCTTGGTAATCATTGGATTAAACAAAAATTAACAAGTTATAACACTATATGCATTTTGATTTCCAAGAAGAGCATATAGCAGTGCTTCTCAAACTTTAATGTGCATGTAAAATTACATATTGATACTGATGCTTCTGGTCTAAGGAGAACATTTTGAATAAAAAGGGTGTCTTTCTTCAAATCTTATTTTACCTGTGAACTATGCACCACCCCCCTTACACACAGTTGGTATTTTGAGATTTTGGGTTGATTGGTTGGCTAGCTAGCTAATGTCTGGCTGGCTGGCTTTTTGGTTGTGTTTGTTAGTTTTGAAAAATAAACATCAGTGATCTACAATTTTTGAAACTTAATATAGCTAAATCCCCTCACTTTATAGGATGTTAGACGTCATTTTTTTTAAATCATCCTAAATTTACCTACTTAACTTTTACCTTTTCAGTGGTTTGCCTTGTTTCACTCAGATTGTGCTTGAGAAAACTTAAAATCCTATACCATTGGAAGAAGGGGTGAAGGAAATGAAAGGACATGTCTCTTGAGTTCTATTCCAATGTGCAGTGAAGGATATGTTCACTTTTTAAGCTCACTAAAAGCTTTCTTGACTCCTATAGCCAGACTAAAATTTACTAGCAATTAATTGTTTGGATTTACATTATTAACATGTTTTTGTCAGCCGTCGAACACTTCATCATGGGATCATGCAGTAAATCAACTAACTGCTTTAGGTATCTAGCAAGCTAGCCATTCAGTACTCCTCTAACTATTCATCCAGCCACTACCATTCACGTATCCATACACCTGTCTCACTAAACCCTCATCAATTCACACATCCGATATCCACTCACCCATTCAATCACATGCCCAACACATGTCCACCTACCTACAACCACCCACCTATCCATCTACCCACCCATTCCTCCATATTAATTTGTCCGACAATATTTATGTGATGTTTCTTTGGAAACACAAATTAAAAGCAAAATTAATCAGTTTGTTTAAGGTAAGTAAAGAGTAAAAGAGATATTTTACAGTCTCCTATTATACTTCCTTATGTGCTAAATTCTCGATCTATAAAAAAGAGTTCTAGATGGTCCCTGAATTACAATGGTTTGACATATGATTTTTCAACTATACAATGGAGCGAAAGCAATATGCATTCAGCAGAAGCAGTGCTTTGAATTTGATCTTTTCCTGGACTAGCAATGTGTGGTACGATGCTGTCTCATGATGGCCACAGCTCCCAGTTAGCCATGTGGCCACAAAAGTAAACAACAGATACTCTACAGTGAACTGTGTTAACAGCGTTTTTTGGATATTGTGAAGAAGGAGGAGGAGGAAGCAATTAGTGTTGCGATGGAACTCCAGATAATTGCCCAGCTGTAGACTAATGTAAGTGTTCTGAACATATTTAAGGTCAGCTTGGCTAAACTATGGTGTTAGATAGGTTAGGCGTATTAAATGCATTTTCAGCTTACAACATTTTCGACTTATGGTGAGTTTTTCAGGATGTAACCCCATCGTAGGTCAAGGAACTTCTGTATTTCAACGGTAGATATTGAGTAATGTCTGGGAGGGTGCCACTAAAGGAAGCTGCCTATGAGCTGAGATCTGAGCCATCCAACGTATCTCTCAACCTGGTATTCCTAATTCTTTATTCCATGAAGGATACATTCATTCCTTTCCCACCACATTTCCTGGAATTCCCCTTCATGCTACTCTCCAGCCAGCTACACTAAGCTACTTGAAGTTGCCCAAATGATGCCTTTGATTATACTTTTCCTTCCATATGGACTGTGCTTTCTGTCTATCCTAGATGTCCAGTTCACAGCCCAGTACATCTCTTTTTTTCTATGATATTTTCTTAGCTCTGGTCTCTGATTTGTCATCTGCAATTCCACTGTGGCATTCACAACTTTTGACTTTACATTCTAGTTATTTATGGGTATGTCTGATCTCACCTATCTAGCCACCTGTCTTGGTATCCATAAAGCTTCCTAGAAAAACGAAGTCTATTCCTGATTCATCTTTGCATCCTTCACAGAATCTCAAGCAGGGCTTCTCAGTAAATATTTCATGAATGAATCAATCAATCCATCTCACTTCTGATTGAATGAAGACTTCCAGTGTGCTGATTTCATGAGAAAGTGAGGAGTTTGAGGCTAAGAAATATCCTGGTGCCTATAAAATTCTTAGTTAACTGTATTAGTGGGTTATTACTGCTGAATCTTTTGTAAAGTACTTTGTCATGCCTTTACCTGAGGATGTTTTTATATGTTTCAAAGCTATGTTATAGTCTTGATTTAATTAAGATATTGGATTTCTGAAGAATAAGCTATTAACATAATATAGCCTTTCTCCTAGATAGATTAATTTTTACACTCTTTGTTTCCCTCTAATACTTTCTTTCAATTACTAGTCAATTCAATGTCAAACTTGTAAAGAATACACGAAGTTATAGTTTGGAACTTATTATCCAATGACAGTTTCTACTGTTTCCTTAGGTTTTCAGATCACCTTGGAGATGCAAAGTCTCTTTACTATCAGCAAAATTCTTACTTACTCTTTTCCATTCAAAAAAATGATTTTAGCTTTTGTTATTGTTGCTATTCATTCCTTTACATTGTCCCAAACACTATGTGAAGTCTCAATAATTATTATGTGAAAGAGGGAGAGAGAAAAAAAAAAAGAAAAGGAAATGACTCAGCTCAAGATAGTAGCCTAGAGAAATGTCCCTAGTCTGGAGACAAAAGGGAATTTGTGTTAAACCTCTTACTTTCCAACAAACAGATTTCTTTAAAATGTAGTCCCCCACTTCAGATCCTAGTCTTATTGTCTTTGTTAATTTGTATGATTGTGTTGAGGTAGACCTAGATAATATCTTGACATTTTTCCCCTTTATTATTAAATCTTTGAATTTTAGAATACCAATTTTGAAAATTATCTAAGGTACCTATTTTTACTTTGAATAGTGAGAAGAAAGTATGAAAAGAGTTTTTATTAACATTGATTCAGTTGTCGATATAAATCTACCTGAACGTTTTCAGACTCCAGGTGGAGTCTGAAACCTCTGAGGGACAGAGCTGGTTCCACAAATGCCCAGAATCTCCGGGTGTTGTTACTCAGTGACCATATTCATCAGCCCTGTCAACTAAATGAACATTTTAGTTTGAAAAAAAAATCATTTCATTTTGGCAACAATGAATAATAGTATCTAACACACATCTGAAGTCTCCCATGGCCTGCAGGTCATCTCCTTGGTGTCCCCCTGCCAGGATCACTGGTGTCTCTATGACTGCTATGCTTTCATTTGCCTCTAGGTTAGGGCTGTGGCCTTCAGCTATCTGACTACCAAGAATGGAGTTGTGACTTTAGACACACGAGATGTTTGGCCCCTCATCAAAGAGGATCAATAAGAAAAAGGACAAGAAAAGTACATGTCAGCCAATCATAGTAGTTTTCTTTCTCACTGAGCCTTGAACAGTTTAGTAGGCAAACATTTGGGCATACGTTTTAATTTCCAACACTTCTGAAGGTTACTTTTTCTTTAGAACTTATAAATGAGTCCTCTAGATGCCTACTGGAAGTCCCATCTTGCCTGCTTCACTTTGAAAACCAACCTTGATACTGGCATCCTTCACTGAAAGGCCCTTCTCTACTTATCCCACCCTATTGTCATTGTCAGCTGCCCAGGACAGAGTGCCACTGAGAAGTGACCCCTGAAGGACACTACCCAGCCTAGCACTAACAGATCCCCTCTGTGAATGTTTCTGCTGACTCTACAGTCCTTTCCCCACCGAACACTTCACCCTTCACCCTCACGTTAAAGGCAAGAAAGACCAGGGGAACTTTTAGTTCTTTCTCCTTCAGAGACCTGGAGAGAGACCCATTCCATCATTTCTAACATGGTCTTCTTTGGAAAAGATAGTTTGAATTCCATACAATCAACTTTCCAATGAACTTGGAACACAGACTGTGTTTGATTTGGAGACTGTGTGTACTTATATTGAGGAAATGAAGTAAGGTTGCAGATAAAAACTACTGTCTGACTGCTAAGTGAGCACTTAACATTTTTTCTATAATTTAATTCTCTAAAGATAGGAAACTGCAGGCAGCTGCTTTTCCACCCATTCAAGAAGCACTTTGCTCCTTTATAGCAAAAGGCTTGAACCATGAAATGAACTGTGCTGTCTGCATTGGGACTAGGTATTTTGGCAGCCATTCAAAAGTCTTTTTTAATGGTGTGGCCATTAAATAGCAAGTTTGTGAAGTACTGCTTTAAATGCTTGGTCTTATTCTTTGAAGATTAGAGGAGGATAAGGAAGGAGTGGGAATCCAGGGTTACACATAATTTTTTCTTTGCAGCTGGAGAAACTGAGGCAATGAAAAGAAGAACATTATGCAGCATCACAGAGGGGAGCCTGCAATTTTGAGAAAATGATCTTTACTTACTCTGTCATTTCCAGGCAGCTGGTTGAGAGCTAATCTTATTTTTAGATAAGCTTAGTTGTCTGGGATAGTATTGGCCACTCCATCAGGGAGAAAGGTGGAGTGTTTTAGGAATAAGGTTAGTTATCAGAAGTCTACCAAAGACAAATTTAAGAAAAAATAGATTTATTTCTTTATAAGACTATTGTAAGTCTGCTCTGTGGCTTTATTTTAACAGTTTTATCATATAAACATGTATCACTAAATACTATAATATTGAATTTTGCTTATTTTTTCAGCTTCATACAAATTTTATGTATTTTTCTGCATCTTAGTTTTTCATTCTAATATTATATTTCTAAGATTCATCTATATTGTTGCTTAAAGCTGTGGTTTACTCATATTCACTGCTATATAATATTCATTATGTAACTATCAAAATTTAGCTGGTTGCTCTTGACAGTAAATGTTTGGGTTGTGAGTAAAGAATTAACAACCAGAACTGGGCTGATATACTTGTCCAGCAATGTCTCCATGTCAGTGGCTTGCAAAAAAATTTTTTTATTCCTATAACAAAGACATTTTGTTATAAGAACATATACTGTATCTCGGTGCACATACACGTAAATAATTGAAACAAAGTTTCATGAAATAATACTATTTTTACCATGGATTATATACTCTAATATGTCTTTTCTAGTCCATTTGATTTCATTTTTACTTCTTAATGCTTAACTAGCATTTGGTGAGGCTTACTAAATTGATTTCATTACCCTTTGAGTTGCGATCACAATCTGCCAAACACTGTTCAAGGTCTTAAAGTGAAGAATGAATTAGGAGGCCAAAATGTATAGCAAGCTTATTTTTAATATTATGAATTTTATTTGGGTCAGGAAAAACAATGAGGCAAAATCCATATAATGTTCATGCTCAGTGTTTCTTGTTATGATCTCTGTAATTATAAGATATTGTTCCTCATATCAATAAAACTCCCTTAATGAAATAAAAAGTGTTCCACAGACTTAAATCCTTCTAGAAGTCTTTTTCTCTAAATTTTTTTTTAAGTTCAGCACAATATAAGATTTTTTAATAAAACATTTTTTCATATCACTTTAGAAAATTTAATTTTGTCATCAGAAGAAGCAAAATACTTTTTCCTTTCCTTTGTCACAGGAGGTAATAGGTAGTTTTCGAGATTGGGAGTCAGAAAGCTAAGCACCCACAGACCTCGAACATCTTCCCTATAAATTTCTAACTCTAAGCAGCAAGGAGGAGATTCTGATATCATGAAGTCTACACCCATCTTTCTTTGACTGTATAAAAACACTAGGAAAAATTCTGTATTTTAGCCTTTTCATGGGAAAATTAGGGAAGAGTTTCTTCCATCTATCTCCAGATGCAAAGCAGCCTTAAAAGCATCTTTTTTATTCTTTATCAGAGCTAGTGATAAGTTATCATTTTCCACCCCAATTTATAGATAGCTTCAAAACTCAAGGGACAAAGTTTCCTTCCTGTTACAAGAGAATTCTGGAAAGCCGGGTAGATCTGCATGCCAGGTATCCTCACCCTCCAAGAGGACAGAGTTAAAAGAATTCCTTTGCAACTCTCACATCCCATGGCCCCATGGCGGAATAAGTTAAAGAGTTTGGGGTCTTCAAAGAGGTACCAAGATTTTAGAACATTCTGTGTCCCAAGATTCTCTCTTTCTTGCTTGAGAATGGAATTATCTTATATTAGAAGAACTTCTAGTGTCCTTTCCAAGTAAAGCAGGAAATATTTTTAGACAGGATGAAAACCATATTTTTATAATTTTGATAACATTGGGGTTATTCTTGGATCATAAATTAGTCTTTTCCTTCTTAACCCTCCTTTCTCTTTCTTCAGAGACTAGTCAAAAAGTTAGAAATCTTTCAATTTAAAATTCTTTAAGCAGATTTTTTTCATTCTTTTTCTTCCTTTCAATATAATTTTATTAAAGAGTTTTGATTGGCATTCACAATGATGTTTATTACTTTTTTCCTTTAATTTTTGTTTGTAAATCACTAGCCGTTTCACAGCTTTTATTTAAGAAATAATGCTTGTGTAAAAGACAACAATTCTGGAAAGAGTCTTTAGTGATTAAGAGTGAGCTCTGGAGCCAGATATTTTAGGTTCGAAGCCCTGTGGCATTGGCAAGTTACCTAAATGCTTGTGTTTCAGTTCCTCATCTGTAAGATGGAAATAATGATAACATCTTCTGGGTTTTTTGTAGGAATAATCATGTCAATACATATAAGTGCATAAACTAGTACCAGATATATGTATATATCAAAGCCTCAATCCATGTTATTCTTATAACTGTCATTATTACTACATTATTACACAGTTACATTGTATTACATTGTATGGAAACCCAAGAACTCCTTCTTACTGCCTAAGAAAAAAAGGCTGATTTTTTGTTTCTAAATTTGTTAAAACCAACACATTTTTCCCTCTCTGGTGAACTATATATCCATATAACTTACTGATGAAAGTTTAGCTTTGCTTAGTTATCAAATTAGATAAAGAATATAAAGAACTTTACAAATCATAAGCTACGATACAAATGTCAATTATTATAATAATATCAACTACCAACAAAATTTCTATTTTCCAGGTGCCATTATTTAAGAGAGGTCTTATCTTTCCTTTTAGAAATAAATGCGAGATGATTTTCCCAGAAAGAATAATCTTTACGGAGCCTCAAAGATCTTAGACTAAGATTTGTTGGTGGCAATTTTCATTATTGGGATAAGGATTTAGATTGTATCAGATTTAAACACATTTGCAATTTCAGCTTTTCCTTCAACAAAGATATGAACATATTGCTGTCCCTTGTCTATCAAAAAAAGCAAAGCACTCTTGGTTGCAGGAATTTCAGAAATAAATGTTAAGTAAAATAGGTTTCCAACGAACTTCAATTCTTAGACCATTTGATGCATACTTCATTTAGCTATCTGAAATTAATTGCATATCAAGAAATTTCCGGGAAAGGAGACATTTAATCTTCAGTTGCTAGAAATTCTCAGATCATCAACACACAATATTCTTTCCTTCTTCAGTTTCTTTTTGTACACACAATGCAAGTCTCCTCTAAATAAGACCTTATCATGCTATATATTATCCTTTCTTAGTCTGTCAACCATACACAATCTGGCACTTTGTTATCAGCATATAATGTCACGATATGTAAAATTATTTCCTGAGTGTATTTGCCTCCTCAACTAAATTGTAAGCCCTTGAAATCAAGAATCATATTTTGTACTATTCATAATCTTTTTTATAATGGCCAGCAAAATTCTAAGCACAGAATAATTGCTCAGAGAGTGCTGATTGATTGATTAATTGAAATTCACATGAGCCTACTCTATAATTCAATGTGACAAAGCCCATATTTCCCCCAAATGAAACAAAACCTCATAATAGAATTTTTTTGACTTTTCCTGAACCCCTTCTACAGGCTTTTCTGTTGTTCTTTGACATGCATATATAAGGGTACAAAAGAGAAAGAGCTCCAGTTGGAGTTAAAAATGTCAGAGTTTCGAGTACTGAACGTAAAGCAGGATATTTAACTTCCTAACCCTCAATTTTCTCATCAATAAAATGGGAAAAATAATGTCTGCCTCAGTAGTTTGAAGATTGGAGAAAATATTTTTTATAAAATGCCAGAACAGCGCCTTGATGGGGTACAATGAAAGTAGACTGTTAAACAGCTACTTAAGTGGAGGTGCCGATTTGACATTTACAGCTGGTGTTCTCAATGACAGTTATGTCCAAAACCAAACTCACGATTTTTCCCAACTCTCAAACCTCGTCCTCCTTCAGGGCATGGCACCACTATCCATCCACTTATGCAAAAAAAAACCTAGAGTTTATCTCTTACACCTCTGATACCCTCTTCCGCACCTCCCATTTCCAAACCAACACCAACTCCTCGTGACCTCCTGAGTCTTCCCACGCCTCCCTGCCTTCCACCATCACCAGGTCAGTAGATGTGACCACATCTCTCCCAATGCCACCAACTCAGCTTCCTGCATCCTCCATGAGCAGCTCCAGTCTGCTACCATTACATGAGTGACCAACTATCTTTTGTGAATGCAAATCCAATCACATCTTTCTCTTGCTGGCTATCACTTTTAGAAAAACATATACCTGAATCCTTCACTTGATATGATCTGGCCTATACTCTGCAAGATAGTTTCCATTTGTCCCTCGCTTTATTCTTCTGCACCCCACTCTGCGCCCTGGGAACTGACTTTTATGGGCTGCACCAAAGGGCTCCCTCAGGGTCTGACTTAACAGTTCATTTGACTAAAGAAAGAGAGGAGATGGGAAAATGGCTGGAGATTGCAGTACAGTATTTATTTCCCTGGATCTCTCCATGCTGCATAGCCTCAGACTGGCTGCACTTTCTTACGGCCACGGCTACTATGAGGTGTCTCTTTCCTGTAGCTGTTTTCTCTAATAAATATAGGCATAGGTGCAGGTTTTCATTCTTGAGTATCGTACGTATTTTGCTGATTTCCCTTAACCACTCAGACACCATTGTAAAGAGTTCCTTTATTAAACTGTCCTCAATGGCCGCATCTGAATGTGCCCCATTTTTTTTGCTAAACTCTAACTGAATCTCTTCCCTCTTTAAGCCACTGGCCTTTCGGTCCTCAAATATTTCGTGCTTCCCTCCACCTCTGCCTACATGAATCTCCCTTTCCCTACTTCACACTAACTCGTCCCTCAAATATCACTTCCTAATGGAAGCTTTTCCTGACTCCCAAAGTAGGTCAAGTTGTAAAGCGCTTTCTACTTCTACGTGATTTCCCACAGCACTTATAATAAGGTAATACCTCATTTAATTAAAGTACATCTCTACCAAGAATGTAGGAATCACGTCTCTTTTGCTCATCACTGTACCCCAGTTCCTCACACATTGTCTGGCATATTCAGTTCTCAGAACATAAATGATAAATGAATGAATGCATTTAATTTCCTAGCCACTAACTAGAAATATGTCAATCTTTAGGTGTGTACAAGTGGACCACATTTATCTGTTTATTTTGTAGATCCATGTCCCATGTGCTAATCATATTTTGGACAAAGAGATTATTTTTTATTATTTCTTCCAGTCACAATTTCCAAAGCCAAGCATTTCAAAGTTACATTATGTTAGGAATTTCCTGGCTGCCTACTTGCCTCAAATGACTGTCCTTTTCTTCTTTTTTGCACATTCTGCTCTTTCTATTTTTCTTAATGAGTAGTTTTCCCTATCTATTATCTCTTATTTGTAGCCTGGAATGTCCTCCCCCCACCCCCACCTACCCATATTCATGAGACTAACTCCTTCACCTCCTTCAAGGCTTTGCTTAAAAGATTCCTCAGTGGACCCTACCCTAACCACACTATTTAAAATTTTATGAAGAAACATGCTCTTTGAATCTCTTGTACCCTGCTTTATTTTTCAATAACTTTTATCATCGTCTAGCATCATTTATGATGCTTATTGTTTACTGTCTGTCTCCTTTAGTAAATTCTATGTATCACAAGTGCCTAGAACATAGTAGGCCTTCAAAAATATTTGTTGAATGCATTAAACTGGTATCCTTTTCTCAACCTTTGACTGGCCTGTACCTCTTCATTCACATCTTTTTTTCCCCCATAAACCAAAAGGCAATTATAGATTTAAAGATTCTTTCTCTCCCTTTCTCTACCTAGACATAACTTTACTTAGACAAAATTTTATGATGCAAAAATGTTTAAAGAAGTCATGTGATTTAAAGGAAATGCCTTTACCATACATACTTCTTAAATTATTAATTAAGCAATGCGAACACAGGAATCATGCTTTTTGGATTAAATGTCTTACACTCAGTAAATATTTTGTTAAGAGAGCAATACAAATGAGAGCAAGTGTTAATGAAAGTCCATAAAGGTGAAAGGAAAATGCCTAATCTCTATTTGCTAAGCAATTAATTTCTATCTCCACTTTATCCTTAAATCACTTTAGAAATAATGCATAAAAAGCAAACTTGTCATATAATCTAGCAAAAGAAACCCCTTACAAATTTGTACTTTTATCTTCTGTCTTATGTTCATAACCGATGTTCAAAATAATCAGTCAAGGGTCTGCAAGATCTCAAAGTGCCTCTGAATCATTAAGCATTAAATCTTCAGTAGCATTTTAGGCCCATTTTATTGATTAAATATTGGTTACCCATACCCATTACATAGTGACCCTGTAGTAACCGGAACATTCCAACAAATCGGACAGGAAATAGCTATTAAACAACTAACATCTGCTCATCCTAGCTTTGTTTTATTAACCAGAAAACTGTGCCTCTGCCTATACTAAATGCTAAGAATTTACCGTATGACTAACAACTGTGAGTATCTGTCTGAAATTACTTTTACCTCAGATGCCACTGAATGGCTAAGAAGAAAGAAGGGTGGCTGACGTTCACGTCAGTTCCCATCTTTTCATGACACTGCCTCTTCTCTGAGGCATATACTGCCTTTCTTCTCATGATTAATTATGTTGAAACTCTAATTGGTTTTTCTCCTTTTAGGGAAACATGGTAGAAAATTTTATCTCAAATATTTTATGTCTTTCTTCCTCACTCTTATATTGCATGTTAATAAAAGAGCAATTAGGAAGTACAGAAGGGAAAACAAAGAAAAACTAATTCCCAGTTCTCCCACATATTTCATCACTAAGGGTAACTACTGTTAATTTTGGGATATATTTCTCTTCATGGTTTACACACACACACACACACACACACGCG